>NW_024115791.1:0-10080 GCF_003073215.2 Triticum urartu | reverse complement strand
TGAAGTCTGTATTTACAAGAAAGTGAGTGGGAGCACTACAACATTTCTGATAAGTATATGTGAATGACATATTGTTGATCGGAAATAATATAGAATTTTCTGGAAAGCATAAAGGAGTATTTGAAAGAAGTTTTTTCAAAGAAAGACCTCGGTGAAGATGCTTACATATTGAGCATCAAGATCTATAGAGATAGATCAAGACGCTTGATAAGTTTTTTCTATGAGTACATACCTTGACAAGATTACGAAGTAGTTCAAAATGGAACAGTCAAAGAAAGAGTTCTTGCTTGTGTTACAAGGTGTGAAATTGAGTAAGACTCAAAGCCCGACCACAGCAGAAGATAGAAAGAGAATGAAAGTCATTCCCTATGCCTCAGCCATAGGTTCTATAAAGTATGCCATGCTGTGTACCCGATCTATGTATACCCTACACTGAGTTTAGCAAGGGAGTACAATAGTGATCTAGGAGTAGATCAGTGGACAGCGGGCAAAATTATCCTTAGTGGAATAAGGATATGTTTCTCGATTATGGAGGTAACAAAAGGTTCATCGTAAAGGGTTACGTCGATGCAAGTTTTGACACTGATCCAGTTGACTCTAAGTCTCAATCTGGATACATATTGAAAGTGGGAGCAATTAGCGAGAGTAGCTCCGTGCAGAGCATTGTTGACACAGAAATTTGCAAAATACATACGGATCTGAATGTGGCAGACCCGTTGACTAAACTTCTCTCACAAGAAAAACATGATCACACCTTAGTACTCTTTGGGTGTTAATCACATAGCGATGTGAACTACATTATTGACTCTAGTAAACCCTTTGGGTGTTGGTCACATGACGATGTGAACTATGGGTGTTAGTCACATGGTGATGTGAACTATTGGTGTAAAATCACAGGCAATGTGAACTAGATTATTGACTCTAGTGCAAGTGGGAGACTGAAGGAAATATGCCCTGGAGGCAATAATAAAGTTATTATTTATTTCCTTATTTTCATGATAAATGTTTATTATTCATGCAGAATTGTATTAACCATGCAACTCCCGGATACCGGAGGAACACTTTGTGTGCTACCAAATGTCACAACGTAACTGGGTGATTATAAAGGTTCTCTACAGGTGTCTCCGATGGTAGTTGTTGAGTTGGCATAGATCGAGATTAGAATTTGTTACTCCGATTGTCGGAGAGGTATCTCTGGGCCCTCTCGGTAATGCACATCACTATAAGCCTTGCAAGCAATGTGACTAAAGAGTTAGTTACGGGATGATGCATTACCGAACGAGTAAAGAGACTTGCTGGTAATGATATTGAACTAGGTATGAGGATACCGACGATCGAATCTCGGGCAAGTAACATACCGATGACAAAGGGAACAACGTATGTTGTTGTGCGGTTTGACCGATAAAGATCTTCATAGAATATGTAGGAACCAATATGAGCATCTAGGTTCCGCTATTGGTTATTGACCGGAGATGAGTCTCAGTCATGTCTACATAGTTCTCGAACCCGTAGGGTCCGCACGCTTAACGTTCGATGACGATATGTATTATAAGTTATGTGATTTGATGTACCGAAGCTAGTTCGGACTCCCGGATGTGATCACGGACCTGACAAGAAGTCTCAAAATGGTCGAGACATAAAGAATGATATATTGGACGATGTTATTCGGACACCGGATGAGTTCGGGGGGTCACCGGATAAATATCAGTGCCGAAAGGGTTATCAGAACCACCGGATAAGTAATGGGCCTTATTGGGCCTAGGGGAGAGAGAGGGGCAGACAAGGGCTGGCCGCGCGCCCCCCATGGGCCTAGTCCGAATTGGACAAGGGGGAGGGGCGGCGCCCCCTCCTTCCTTCTCTTTCCCCTCTCCTTCCTTCTTCTCCTAGTAGGACTAGGAAAGTGGGGAATCCAACTCCTACTAGGAGTAGGATTGCCCCCCTTGGGCGCGCCCTATAGGGCCGGCCGGCCTCCCCCTTGCTCCTTTATATACGGGGGCAGGGGGGCACCCTAGAACACACAAGTTGATTTCTTAGCAGTGTGTGGTGCCCCCCTTCACAGATTTCCACCTCGGTCATATTGTCGTAGTGCTTAGGCGAAGCCATGGGTCGGTAACTTCATCATCACCGTCACCACGCCATCGTGCTGACGAAACTCTCCCTCGGCCTCAACTAGATCTAGAGTTCGTGGGACGTCACCGAGCTGAACGTTTGCAGATCGCGGAGGTGCCGCGCGTTCGATACTTGATCGGTTGGATCACGAAGACGTTCGACTAAATCAACCACGTTACCTAATGCTTCCGCTTTCGGTCTACGAAGGTACGTGGACAGACTCTCCCCGCTCTTTGCTATGCTTCTCCTAGATAGATCTTGCGTGATCGTAGGAAATTTTTTCAAATACTACGTTCCCCAACACAGGTGTATTGACCAGTTGGAAGATAATTGATGAGTAATATTTTTACACTCGTATACCCTTAGTTTAAACCGATATGTTTCATATTTATAGGAAACAAGAAAAGGAAAAAATAGGAGAGGAGAGTTTTTTTACAAAGTACATGATGGCAACAGGATCGGAGGGCATGCGCTAGCTAGGTTCCTACACAGCGACCTACGCGCCGAATAGGAACGGACGCGGCCATTGACGAAGACTCGGACAAACAGCTCAACGGTCATCCGAGTGCACCGTTGCACTAGGGCCTCCACGTCTGATCAATCGATCGTTTGCTTGGATGCTCGCTGGTACGTTGCAAAGTTCCATTATAGTATACAGTATAGAGCTACAATCTTTTGTCATGTAATACATGAACACCAATAGGCCAACCTAACCTTATCCTAAAATACAATACAACAGTAACCACGCCTATCCCCGTGCTCCTCCTATACTTCTTTCTCAGGCATATAGCCATTCCCCTGAGCCGCCATAGCAACCTGATGCCGTCGTCGTCATCTCGGAGCATCTAGCCGCTATTATCATCAGCAACGCGTCAGAGCTTCCTCGGTCTAATCCACATGCCACCAGGATTGCATCGACAAGGAAAATCTATTCAAATGAAGAGTATATAGGAGTATGCGGAAAGGAAAGAAACGAATCGGCGAAAGTGCATGCGGACAGTATTTCTCAGTCAACTTACTTGTACCAGGACAGACCAAGGCAGGGACTCTTAAAAGTAGCTTCTTTTCTCGATAGATAACTACTCAACACATCACGTACTAGGATGATAATTCTAGTGATAACACACCACTACTAAGGTACTGGAATGATGATAATTCAGCACTATTGGAAAACCGACTGCAGCAAACATGAACTTGCTGTTCGATGGCAAGCCATGAATCTCAACAACCACAAAGACGCCCCACCAGATGAAAGGTAGACTCCTTTTGAATGTTGTAGTCGGCCAGGGTGCGGTGATCCTCCAGCTGCTTGCCAGCAAAGATGAGGCGCTGCTTTCTAGGGGAACACCGTTCTTCTCGTAGATCTTCACCTTGACAATGTCGACAGTATCTGAGCTCCCAACCTTAAGGAAGAGGATCTCCACTTCCGGCATCTTCACGTAGATTAACAAAGGAACAGCTGGACTACAAGGGTGGAGGATGAGGAGAAGAGTGGACCCTTTACAAATGTTGAGGTCAGCCAAGGTGAGCATGCCATCCTCCAGCTGTTTGTTGGCAAAGATAAGGCACTGCTGGACCTTGGGGAATCCCTCAATGTCTTCGATCTTGGCCTTCATGTTGTTAATGGTGTCTAGGCTATGGACCTCGAGAGTGATGGTCCTGCCTTCTAGCGTCTCTGTCACGAATATTTGCATCTTTTCTTGGAGGTCAAGCGTGGAATCATGTTGGATGCCGTAATCCGCCAATGTACGGTTGTCTTCCAGCTGCACCCCGTCCAAGAGGAGGCGGTACCGCTCCTGGATCTTTGCCTTGATGGGAAGGAGGAGGATTCAAAATTTCACGGCGCAGATGAAGAAGATGAAAGGGAGAGGGAGCATATTAGGGCTTACCGAGAGGCGGAATATCAAGTCCGCTGTGCGGCTGGCGCTGCGGCGGCTGTGGCGGAGGAAGGAGAGCGGTCGAAGAGAGAGAGAGAGAGAGAGAGAGAGAGAGAGAGAGAGAGGGTTTTCTTTTTTATAAGGAAAAAAAGAATGGAGAGGAGAGGTGTGCGAGGGAAGGAAGCCAATTGCAGAGACACTGACGACACGTCCCCACGTCCACGAACCCAGCTGACAGGCCGCAGCCCCGCCCCGCCGGCAACAACACAGCGACGTGAGCCAGCCATCCAAGATCCAAGACAGTCCGCACCATTTTGAGCGTGACTTAAACAAACACGACAAATTTCATGTGGATTGGACTATTTTCATTTAAACTGGATCAAAATCATGAAAAGTTTGACATAATTCACTAAACAAAAGCGGATGTGACATTTTTTAACATAGCAAAAGTTTCTCACCGGCCGTCGAGACATCCGTGTTCCATGAACTTGTCTTCCCCACGTCCGGCGAGGAAGGGCAAGACATGGGACACGAACATGCCCACACCCGTCTACTATGTCCATCTCTTCCTCACCGGAGTCGGCCGCCTGGCTGTTGACGTCGCCGGTGGAGGTGAGGTCCACAGTCGACGTGGACGAGTCGGCCTCGTGATCGTTGGGGGCAGCATGAATGACACGGAGCTGCTGACATACGCGGTCATGTTCGTGTCTGTATTCGCCTCTGCCCCCTCCGCGTACATCTCCACCGTGATCGCATCTTAGTCAGTGCGGTCCTCTGTGCTGAGGGTGTGAGGCCACCACGCATGCCGGTCGGCGCGAGCCGTGCGGACTCAAAGAACGGCTCCTGGTTGATAAGTTCAGGTCCTTCGTGAACAAGGCCGCCATGGCCGCCTCGCATGCTTGCTCGCCATAGAATTGCCCCTCTACCAACCGGTGATGCGCGAGGAGGTCGATTTTGTAGCATTCGTCCTCCTGCGACATCTGGAACGCTTACACCGATGGTGTCGGTTGCTCCTCCGCCACCGCCATGATGGCGTTAAAGTGCGCCTGCTCCATGGCGAAGCCAACATACACCGGCGCAGGCGCAGACGAGGGTTCTCGTCGGACGCCGCCTCTATCCGTCAAGCACGACAGGCCAGCGGCCGACCAAGTCGACCTTCTGCTCCATCGAGAGGCTCTAAACAACGAGGTAGACCCCGCCGTCGTTCCGTCAGAGGTGCATGAAGGAGGAACGGGACCAGAGGTGCATGAAGGATGTCCATGTTTAAATGCAAGTGCCGGTCGGGCCAAGCGTTGGGAGTATGTTTTAAGGAAAGAAACGAGTCGGCAAAACTGCATTGAGACTGTATTTCTCAATCAACTTACGTATGCCAAGACAGACCAAGGCAGGGATGATAGTTCTACTGATAACACACCACTACTAAGAAGTACCAGGATGATAATTCTACTGATAACAAACCACTACTAAGGTACTAGAATGATGATAATATACCACTAGTGGAAATTCAACTGCAGCAAACATAAACTTGTCCGATGGCAGCCCATGAATCTCAACAACCACAAAGACGTCCCACCAGTTGAATGGTACACTCCATATGAATGTTGTAGTCGGCCAGGGTGCGGTGGTCCTCCAGCTGCTTGCCAGCAAAGATGAGGCGCTGCTGTCTAGGGGGCATGCCGTCCAGCTCGTAGAGCTTCACCTTCACACTGCCAACAGTGTCCGAGCGCCCAACCTCAAGGGAGATAACGTTCCCTCGCAGCATCTTCACGAATATTTTCATCACAACAGTTGGCCTGCACGGGAGGAGGATGAGGAGAAGAGTGGACCCTTTCCCAATGTTGTGGTCAGCCAAAGTGCGCTTCTCATCATCCAGCTGCTTGTTGGCAAAGATGAGGCACTGCTGGACCTTGGGGAAGCCCTCAATATCTTCAATCTTGGCCTTCACATTGTCAATGGTGTCTAGGTTGTCGACCTCTAGAGTGATGGTCCTGCCTTCTAGCGTCTCCGTCACAAAGATTTGCATCTTTTCTTGGAGGTCAGGCGTGGAATCATGCTGGATGCCATAATCCGCCATTGTATGGCTGTCTTCCAGCTGCACCCCATCAAAGACGAGGCGGTAGCGCTCCTGGATCTTTGCCTTGATGGTGTAAAGGGTGTCTGACAAGTGGACCCCCCTGAGACAGATTTTCCTGCCGGCGGGATTCTTGATAAAGATGTGCACTTTGGATGGGCTAGCAAACCAAAAAACACCCATTGTTAGACAATATCTAGGGTGTATCAACAATATTTAGGGTGTATAAACAAAAAAAATGCAAGCAAGAAGAGAAGACAAGGCAATTCATGACCGAGAAATTAGCAGACACTTCCAACGTACTTAGGAAACACGAAAAGGTTCCCTAAACAGACAAATGCCGAAATGCGGTACCTGTTACGAAACTGATAACCCAACGGGAAGAGCTTACATGGGCTAGATGATCTTGAATGCTTTGTTCCATGAGAGCCTCCCATCTCCACAGAACCATTTGACAGCATAACACCATATGCACTGCTGGAAGGCTGGTCAGGGAGGTCACAAGGGCGTCTAAGCAAGGTAAGACCATTATGATCCAGGAGGGCTAGAAGCAAAGAGCCTGGAACCATGACGAACAGGCCAAGCTCCTCCCAAGAGGAACCCCGGTATGAACCCACCAAACCGAACTACCATACGGGGATGTGAGCCGAGACGACGACAGAAAATCACGACGGAAGGTAGAGAAGACGAAATAGAAGGAGTGGGGAAGGAGTGGGAAGGTGGGAAAAGAGGTTTTCACAGTTCACTTACTCGTCCATGTCGGCACCGTCAATCTGCGATGAATGGCTGCCATCGTTATCTTTGTTGTCCCCGCCGCCGCTGCTACTGTAGCTAACTTCGTCCTCTTCCTCGGAATCTGCAAGCTCATCAAACACGCAAGCCACTCAACGACCCGCACAGTAGAATTTGTTGCGCACGCATCGTGCACATTGTGAGCAGGAGTCGGCAAAACGTACCTTCTCTTCCAGAGGTAGAGACACCGGGAGCTGCTTCCTCGACGTGGTCTTCCTGGTTGGGACCAGCGGACGACAAGTGCAGACGCTTCTTCGGGGGCATTCTGGCAGGCTGGCTGTCAAGGATTTGATTTTCATGTTAGTAAAGGGTTTTCCGCAGGCATCTCTGTGACAATCAGTAATTGATATGCCAATTAATTGCTAATGGAAGATTTAATTTTTCATCGTGATGCAGGTGCGGCACGTTGGAAGTAAACATAAATTTCTCAATTAACTTACTAACACTTTCGAACAGAACCAACAGCAAGGAGGCAAATGCCAAATCAGGCAACAAGACTCACCGTTACATAAGCTAGCAAGCTAGATCGAGCACGAGTTGCTACCCTACAAGGCACCAATCTTCATCGGAAATCAGAGAGAAATTGGTCATAGGGTTAAGCCCCACCTTCAAGCTCAACTTTCTGCTTGGTTGACTACTTCGCATCAGTTGGGCCCTTTGACCTTGGTAATTAACTATGTCACTTTATTTCACTTATATAAAATAGAAAAATACCATAGGGGACTCCTCAACTGTTTCTAAAAAGAGTTAACAGCATGCAGAGATGCTTTAGTCCAGCTTTTATTTACACAGAAACGTCAACACTTGCAAGGTAGGTCGTATAAGCAACAAGAAAAATCTAGTCACAAAGGCTGACCAACACATAAAACAATTTTGGACTATCTTCACTGTTTATCTTGTTATTATTATTGTTTTATTTATGCATATATAAACAAAACGAAAATTCAGAAATATGAAGTGTCTAACTTAGTAGATTCTGTGGTGTGAGGACATCGATCTATAGATGAAGAGTTTCTTCCACGAGAAGAAATGATGGACACTTATAATCCTATAAGATCTAACATATAAGATGATAAGTATGAGATTAGCAACAAATTCCTTGAGGATAGTACCTGACACTGATAGTAGGATCTAGAGATGCTAGAATTCACCCAATCCATATGGGAACAATTGCACGGCGTTGGATCCGAGAGGTGGAAATCTAATAGTGGTGCACCAACTACAATACTACCGTGAGGAACACAAGCATCACACCCAAAGCAGCAGGGCTGTTTTTGAGGAAACACGGGCAGGTGGATCGAGGCCGTTGAAAGCGCAGGGGGAGGAGTTAGGTCAGGCGGGTTAGAGCTTACCGAGAGGAGGAAGATGGGCCGGGCGGCGCTGCGGCGGCGGTGGCGGAGGAGGAGAGCGATCGAAGCAGAGAGATAGAGAGAGGAGAGGGTTTTCTCTTCTATATAAAACCCAAAAAAAAAAGGAGAGGAGAGGTGTGTGGAGGAAGGAAGCCAACTGCAGAGACACTGACGACGCCGCCCCACGGTCAACAAACCCAGCTGACAGGCCGCAGCCCCAGCCCCACCCGCCCTAGCCCACATGAAGACTGGACTTTTGACCTCTGAACGCACGTAGACTGCTACGGAGCCAGTCATCCAACACCTTTTTTTTGACGTAAACACATTTTGAACGTGACTTAACAAGCATGACAAATTTCATGCGGATTGGTCGATTTTTATTTAAACTGGACCAAAATCATGGAAAGTTTGACATATTTCATTAAACACAATTGGACGTGACACTTTTTATAACATAGCAAAAGTAGGCATTGTTCATGTGAGGGCGGCAGCGGCGACAAGCACTTCTGCATAAAAGTAGGCATTGTTCATGTGAGGGCGGCAGCGGCGACAAGCACTTTCAAGTAGGTATTTTGATGTAATTCTATTGCTTATCATATATACTAGATTGTCACATATCTAATGCAATTATGAAAGAAGTGGGCGAGTGTGCATACGCTATGCATGTGTTTGATAGGTTGCATCGTTTTTTAGGTCTTTGTATTTGTGACTCGGTTGGGTCAACTGACTAAATAATGGCTAAAATTATGTTATGCATGTAGTTTGGCTGCCTGCATGTAGGCTACCTGCATCAGGGGTCAATTTTCCCTGGCATTTGGTGGCCTGCGTTGGGCTGGTTGATGCTCGATTGTTCACCACATATGTTGTGATCACTCCTTCTCACTAGTGGCGAATTCCACGCTTGACACTAGCATATGCAGTTCGAAACATCATTTCAGTCCTCGCTAGCAAATAAACTGTTGTTCACTCTACTTACAAATAAATTGCAGTCATAGGGGAAAGTTCATCGGCGCCCAACTAGGCAAAAGTTCATTCTCGTCTCTGTTGTTGCTTTCTTCCTATGTTGTTGCTGCTTCTTCTTCTTCAGATCTTGTGTTGCCTCTGTTTGTCCACATTGCCTCAGCCTACTACAACCTTTTGCTCTTCCAAGCTTCACTGTCAAATGCCTCCACACCATGGTCGGAGGTTTCAACATCATCAGAGGTCACATATTCCTTCTCCAGCACAAGCTCATCACAACCCCATTTTAGGATGCAACATGCAAAAACAAGGCTAAGAGCATCTCCAGCCGTTCGCCCCCCAAGGGGCTAGAAAAAAGCACCACTTGGGGGCGAACCGGTGATATTTTCGGTGTGGGGACGATCGGCTTCCCAGCTGCCGCCCCTAGGTCGGCCCCAGACGCTCTTTTTTAAATTAAAAAAAGCATAATTGGGAAAATTTCAGCGAACACGGCATACATCCGGCGATATTTAGGCCGTTCATAGTTTTTTACATATAGAATCATAATAATAAGTCTACTAAAAAGAAGGAAAAAAACGGCCGTGCCTACAGGCCGAAGAACGCGCTGAACACGCCGAAGTCACCACCATCGTCGTCCTACTTCTCCTCCTTCACGCGACCATCACTGCTGGACTCTGCCCGGGGTCCCCATGGCGGACTTGTTTGGCCGGCGACGGCACCTCGTCGTCACTGTCGTCGAGAACGACGACGCCTCCCTCGTCGCGGCCACGGTGCCGAGCAGCGATCTCATTCAGGGCGCAGCGCTGGCGCTCCATCTCCATCTGTGCCCAGTCCTCTCGCGCCCACTTAATGGTGGCTTCGTCTTCATGCTCGCTCTTCACGGGGCCAAGCCCGGCTCCGTCTTCGGCCCGATGAGGCATCG
>NW_024115790.1:0-6789 GCF_003073215.2 Triticum urartu | reverse complement strand
ATAGAGAGACAAAAAGTGTGTGGTCTGACATTCATTAAACAAATATATATATATATATATATATATATATATATATATATATAGTGTTATTATTCATCACCCAGGGTGCAGAATAAGTTTTTCTTCATCCGAGATAATCTTACGATCATTTTATAATTAAATTACGTTTGGAATTCAAATAGTTACATTTCTATTGATTAACTACATAAAATTTGATATAAGAAAATAAAAATATAGGTCATAAAATAAGAAAATTTGCAGTTTATGTTTATTTTAGACTATGTTTTTACGTTTGTAATTTGACATAACATAAAATATTTTTTACAGTGATTATATATTTTCTTACGGTCTCTTTTTGCGTCGGAAATAAGACAAAACTTACGGAATGTAAAATTACAGTGCATTGATGCTAAAATAGAAGGGGTGAAGAATAACTATTCCTCATCCAGAGTGACGAATAACGCGATATATATAGGGTCGCGCTGTAAAAAATATTTTATGTCATGTAAAATTACAAACGTAAAAACATAGTCTAAAATACACATAAACTACAAATTTTCTTGTCTTATGACCTATATATTTATTTTTTATATCAAATTTTATGTAGTGAATCAATAGAAATGTAACTATTTGAATTCCAAACATAATTTAATTATGAAATGATCGTAAGATTACCTCGGGTGAAGAATAATTTATTCTGCACCCTGGGTGATGAATAGTAACAGTATATATATTCGCGCTATTCGTCACCCTGAGTAATTTTACGTTTTGTAAGTTTTGTTTTATTTCCAACGTAAAAAGAGACCACAAGAAAATATATAATCATCGTAAAAAATATTTTATGTTATATAAAATTACAAACATAAAAACATAGTGTAAAATACACATAAACTGCAAATTTTTTTGTCTCATGACCTATATTTTTATTTTCTTATGCCAAAGTTTATATAGTGAATCAATAGAAATGTAACTATTTGAATTCAAAATGTAATTTAATCATGAAATGATTGTAAGATTACCCTCAGAAGAAGAATAACTTATTTTGCATATATATATATATAAGAAAAATAGATTCTACCATCTAGTGGTACTTACCTCTATCTTATAAGCCGTCCGATTGCATTAGATCCGTGCAGTTCCTAACGGGTATGGGCAAAACAAAGTTCCACCCGATACCTTCCGATTTGTTGGGCGTCAGCTATCTTCCTATTTTTGGGGCGCTATCCCCATACATCGCTATATATCCTCGCTCTCTCTCCTTGTTTCACGGAATCAGAAGCTTCATGAGACAAATCTGAATCAATCAGGAACAGTAATTCATGGAAAAGGAGGTATGCATCCACGCATGGTTTTGTGATTTCCGCGGATGCATCATGCAAACTGATTGCTTCGTGTTCCTAATTCCATTAGTAGTGCTTATCTAATAATCTGTACGTTCTGTAGGCTGATCGTTGATGTATCTTTTGCCCCGTTGCATGCAAGTGCCCACCGCAGCGGCGGCGGCGATGTCATGTACAGGTGCATATGTCCAACCGTTTGACTGCTTCAGCCCCGGCATGACGACGACTACGTACGACATCCCATGGGTGACTGCTCCGACGGCGGTGACGGCGACGAAGATAAACTTAGCACATTCCACCTGGCGGCCCCATGATGACGAACAACCGCCGACGGCTGACGGGTGACTCTTCTAATATCGTGGGCGGTGGCAACAACGACGAAACGACTGCACACGGCCGACCGACGACTCCTCCGGCTTCAGCGCCCGTCAAAGATTCGCATGTACTATATACTCCATACTCCGATGTGTATATATATCAAGCCGATTATGGAGTTATATGTCTGTATACGTGCATGCTAATGCATGCATCACCACCAGTCAATGAATCTGCCTGTTCAAATTCTTCTGGCTAGTATATGCAACTGCGTGCAGGATATGTACATAGATATTCATTCTGCACTACAAATGCACGCATTTTTGTTCAAAATATATTCTACCTGGTCATGTGGAGAGAACAGAACAAATACCCTCGTTCACTATCTGTAAATATCTACAGGTTATTTCTGTATTTGGAGTATGTAGTCTTTCTTGTAGGAGATACTTCATACTATATTCGTTATGAAATACTCCTATCAGATACTCCATTCTTCGCGAAATACCATATACTCCATACTACTTTCTTAATACTCCATACTACATTTTCCATATATACTCCATACTACAGATTTCATATATACTCCATACTACTCTTGATAACACATATTCTACATACTCCCACAAGTCTAAAAGAAATGTTCAAGCCACCGCTTCATAGTATGTTCATAAATGCACAATCAATATTTAGTTTCAAAGAGAAGTATGTATGAATGTTTCTTTTTCAAAACAAAAAAATCATATACTTCCGATTAAAAGAACACACAAACTCCTTACTAAAAATTGTAAATATACTCCATACTACAACAAAGAGTATGGACGCTTTCTCCATACTAAAAAGAACACTATGTACTTACATACTAAACATTACTTTTTGACGAGCACGGAGTTGTATGCCAAAATATTTTCTTGATATGCTTATACTCCTTACTCCAGTTTAATGCTAATACTCCATACTTCATACTCCAATTTTATTGTAACACTCCATACTTCATACTGTTAATACCCCATACTCCAACTATACAGGATAATGATCCATGCGGTTCGAAAAAGCAATATATTTGTATTATTTTTTATAAAATCTAAAAAGTTGTAATGTTCACACTATATACTCTATACTGGAGTACCTATTTCAATGAAAATGACGTACATACTTAGACTATTTTTCTTTTTGCCTACATCTAATAACAAAAAAAAGAGCGTCACATTTCATGTGCCTATCTGAAGGATAATTACTTAGTTGTACGTAGCCAGGAATTGAGGAGGAGTTGAACCAACCGATGACTTGCCAGATTATTTTATTTGAAAAATAGACAGGTTGTTGTCTATCCGATTCTGCAGCACCCGTTAGTTAACCCAGATCTATATAACCGGCTGATTACTAATACTACGGTGAGAGACACGTGGAGGCTAAACAACTACTAGGTGGTAACTACCACTGCTTGTAGATAAAATTTGTCATATACATATATATATATATATATATATATATTAACCTTCAAAATTTAACGAGAAATATATATTGGCATAGCGTCTGAGAGACTGAGAGCCTCTAGCGTGATGCCCCACTTGATCCGACAATTCACTAGACGGGGCCAGCTGGATGCACTACATGTTGGATCGATGGATTGCTCACGATGTGTTATGCGTCTAGGCAGTGACGCGAACGTCGCCCTGGATTCAAGCTCACAATTAAATTCAGCTTGTCATTTGTATCCCTTTTTTTCTTTTGAGTTGGCACATAATCTTTATTTGTTTGCGCACAAATTAGTTCATAGAAACTGTTGAAGTTTTAAACAAGATACCATACAATCTTTATTTTCTTTCTTCAGAAATTGCTCTTATGATGGAGTATTATGACTACCCTTATTATCCAGTGCCAGTGCTTTTGGGCCCTCTTCTTATATGGCACTAGATAAGTAAGCCATCATGATTTCCTAAAAAAAAGTGAAGCCAGCATTAATAACAACAATGATTTTCAACCAAACAGACAACAGTGATTTTTTCGGAGATCAGATAACACAGTGATTATTACCTCTAATTGAGCCCCATCTTTTACTTCATAACTGGTCAAGGAAAGTGGTTTTGTACGCTTACTGCAGACTTTTTATCTGGGAAGAGTCGAGCCATTCTCTCTCCTCTCTCCAATCTCCATTTGTCCTAACAAAATCTTCTTGACCTTCTCCTTCCTTGCTTCGCTCTGCTACCCAATCTGCTCCCTTTATCGAATTCCCAAATCCAATCTCATAGTTAATTAAACACGGCTCTGGGTGCCGGAGACCCGGCAGGGCGGCGCCGTCCACGATGGGATCGAAGGCGGTGTGGCTCCCCGTGGCCCTGCTCCTGGCGGCAGTGGCCCTCTCGTCCGTCCTGACGCCGCCGGCCGCCGCGGCCGCTACGGAGTCCGGCGAGGCCGACCACGCCGTTCAGCAGCACAGCGAGCGCATCTCAGGTCCGGCCATATCTCCAAATCTCTTCCTTTTTTGTTTCTTCCTTCTCAAAAGTTTGATGTTTTCAGAAACTAGGATTTCTTCGCTCCTGTTCCACCTGTTGGCACGCTTTAAACTGCGAGTTAGTATGATTGTTTATTTGGTTCTGATCTGTGGAGATGATTGGTTCTATACTGTTTTTTGAGTTGTGGACTAGGTCATCTTTGAGGGCCGCTGAGTCCAGATTGGTTCTGGTTCAGTTCCTCCGTTCAGTTGATACGCCTTTTTTTTCTGCCTTTCGTGTTGGATATTGTTGCCAAGATTATGTTTATGCGGCTGTACACAAATATATTTGGTTGAAATAGAATTGATCAATTATAATCACAAAGGTTCAGTTTACCATTCTCAAGTAGAGTAGTTTAAATAAACTTGATATAATCTCACAATTTTTGATAGAGATAGTCGTATGCTTTGCTGTTGCACAACCTAATTACTTCAAATTTTGTTCAGATAATTCGCTCATCTGTTTGCTGAATTTGCGATTATTTAACTTGTAGGAAGTGCTGGTGATGTGCTAGAAGACAATCCTGTGGGAAAGTTAAAGGTTTTCATATATGACTTGCCAAGAAAGTATAACAAGAAGATGGTCACCAAGGATCCCCGGTGCCTCAGTCACATGTTTGCTGCGGAAATATTCATGCATCGTTTCTTGCTCTCAAGTGCTGTGCGGACACTCAAACCCAAAGAGGCTGACTGGTTCTACACACCAGTTTATACTACATGTGACCTAACTCCTGCTGGTCTTCCCTTGCCATTCAAGTCACCACGGGTTATGAGGAGTTCGATCCAGTATATTTCGAATAAATGGCCCTTTTGGAACCGAACTGATGGCGCAGATCACTTCTTTGTTGTCCCACATGATTTTGGAGCTTGCTTCCATTATCAGGTGAATTCACTAGTCCCTCGGACTCACATGTTCACCAAGGGTTTCCTTATGCCTGATTTTGTTATTTCTTCTAGTACAACTTGTAACTAAAGGAGGTCAGTAGGTCATACTCCCTCTGTAAGCAAATATAAGACGTCTGCAAAGGTCGTCTTATATTTGTTTACAAAGGTACTCCCTCCGTCCGGAAATACTTGTCGTAAAATGGATACGAATGGATGTATCTAGAACTAAAATACATCTAGATACATCCATTCCTCGGACAAGTATTTTCGGACGGAGGGAGTAGTAATTAGGAATATATCTTCCTTTATTTTGCGTTTTGCTCAAAAGTTCTCTGTGTAATAGTTATGCTGGTATTTGCAGGAAGAAAAAGCTATTGAACGTGGCATTCTCCCATTGCTGCGACGTGCTACATTGGTGCAAACGTTTGGACAAGAGAATCATGTTTGCCTGAAGGAGGGGTCTATCATCATTCCACCCTTTGCTCCTCCTCAGAAAATGCAGGCTCACCTTATTCCCCCGGACACACCACGGTCAATCTTCGTTTACTTTAGGGGTCTGTTCTATGACACCGGAAATGACCCTGAGGGTGGTTACTATGCAAGGTACCAATGCTTCTAAAATTTGGCCAATCTGAACTCTTCCTCATGGTTTGGTTCCATTTATTTACTCACTTCAGTGGTGTTGTTGTACAGAGGTGCGCGAGCTTCCCTGTGGGAGAACTTCAAGAACAATCCTCTGTTTGACATTTCCACCGATCACCCTGCGACTTACTACGAAGACATGCAGCGTGCTGTCTTCTGCCTGTGCCCATTGGGCTGGGCACCATGGAGCCCTAGGTTGGTTGAGGCTGTGGTCTTTGGCTGCATTCCAGTCATCATAGCTGACGATATTGTGCTGCCATTTGCTGATGCTATCCCATGGGAAGAAATTGGTATTTTTGTGGAGGAGAAGGATGTCCCAAAGTTGGACACAATCCTGACATCAATGCCCATCGAGGATATTCTAAGAAAGCAAAGATTGCTCGCAAATCCATCAATGAAGCAGGCCATGTTGTTCCCACAGCCAGCCCAACCACGAGATGCATTCCACCAGATCTTGAATGGCCTTGCTCGTAAGCTCCCACACCCAGAGGGTGTATACTTGCCACCCGGCGAAAAGCATCTCAACTGGACTGCCGGACCTGTTGGAGATCTGAAACCGTGGTAGGGAAGAGTCAAGAGCTTCCCATCCTCTTTGCCATATAAGCCCCATAGAAATAGTTCATACTTTCTCTTATGTGATGTAATAGAAACACAGTGCCATGGGTGTAAATTACACCCAAGGCGTTATCTAACATGAGCGATTTCTGAAGTTGGTAATTTAGAAAGAAATGAAATGGCATTGTTCCTATCAGGTTAGATGGATGGTGACTTTTGTTGAAAAGATTTGTTACAGCTTGCAGAAGAAGAATCGATGGCAAGATCTGGTACATCACAAGGCTGTAAGTAGCATTAGATACAGCTATGCATTGATGCTGTACTCTGCTGATACAACCATGCTATTTGCATGCCAGATAACAGATTTATTGTTGTGGTGCAGCAGCCTCTCCAGTGGTACCATGTTGGCGGTCTGCCTGCTCAGTGATCATCATCAGTGGTAGGGTTGAACGTTTTGAGCAGGTCAGGGCAGACGGGCAGCGGCTTGTCCTTGAGGTAGCCGAGTGGGTTGGCCATGCGGATGTTGTCGCTGATGCCAACGTTCCTGCCGAGGGCTCTCTC
>NW_024115789.1:0-131417 GCF_003073215.2 Triticum urartu | reverse complement strand
ATTGGAAATATTCTCAAATGAAATTCAAATATTTTCAACACCCCATGTCATTTAAATAAATGGAAGAAGTCATGTCATCTTCTCTCCAGGGTTTTGTGGTGAAAAGAATTTGAATTCACGGAGATCAGAAAGCAAAATATGAAAGTTTGGGAAAGTCCTTTTATTCCCTCTCATTTAACTTTCAAAAAGTTTCGAATTCACTCACTTTCAGTCAATCAATCAAACAATCAATCAAATCTATCTATTTATTATAACATTCCAAAATTTAGAATTTTGGGATGTTACAAACCTACCACCCTTAAATGAATCTCGTCCTCGAGATTCGGAGAGGCTAGCAAGAAAAAGGTTAGGGTTTGGGGGTCTCCTCAAATCCATCAATCGTCTCCGGGGTCTGGGGTGCTACCACCCTTAGAAACATCGTTACGGTCCCATCAATACTCATATACTCCATCCTTATTCTTGACAGTGTCGGTCTTCTTAGATCCTCGAGAAAATTCCTTCCCTGAGCTCTTTCGGTAGTGGCATAACCTTTTCCTCAATTCTTTTGTCTTTCATCTTGGTAAGGTTCTTCTGTGACTAGGTCTTCTTAGCTGACGGGTCTGGCGCCAATACTAAACAACTATCGATACCTCATGGTGGTCAACAATTTATGGTTTCTCCTGCAGGAAATGGGTCTGGTTTGAACCTCACCGTATATCCTACGGTTGGCAACAACTGCCGTGTACAAGGGGGGGGGGAATACCTATACCATTCTAAGGTTTATACAAGGTTTTGATCGTCGTCTCTCTACTATAGGTAAGTCACTCAGATTTACCATCCCACATAGCAAGGCGAATAATAAGAGTAAGTCGGTATGGTGATCAATCCATCCCGCACCCAAATCATTACCTGATATATGGTTTAGCGAATCTCGCAGTCTAACACTCGGTCATCCTCACAAGCATTTGCAGAATTTCTCTTATCGACGAACCAAGTTCGGATATATCCATAGATTCTGCAAGCCAGACAAACATCTATCGTTCCTTCACAACTCTCAGGTTTGCGTTACTCCTATAAAATCGTCTGGTCGATAGGAGCATATCCTCTTCTAGGGTTTTTCCTTCAGCAAGAGTGTGTTTGCTTCTTGGCAGGTCCTGGGGCTTGTGGGTTATGGCACATCTCATCACTTGTAGTCCTTGAACTTATCATTGGGCAACTGATCATTATTCCAACTTCCAACTTCCTAGTATTCTTAAATCCATCCAATTGTATTGTCTTCCTTCCTTCTATTGGCACCAAACTAAGACTTGATTACTCAGACTCATCAAGGAGTTTACATTGATCCATATTTCCGACATCATACCTCCTTTATATCCAATGGTAACTCATCTCTTCATCCGTGTGGCGTATCCCTCATACCGAGATAAAACTTATACTTATGAAGTCCATATTCCACTTCGTGGAACATCATTATCCTTTCCGCGGTCAAGCGTCCTTACAGGGAAATATTGGCCATCTCTGCATGGCACTCTTCAACTGAGAAACATGAAACACTTCATGAACTCCTGACAGTCCTTTGGGTGACTCCAACTTGTTGGCCACTTCTCCCATACGCTCCAAAACTCGGTACGGTCCTACAAATCTTGGGGCTAACTTTTCCTTAACTCCAAATCGTTTGACTCCTCGCAGAGGGGACACATGAAGACATGCTCTGTCTCCAATTTCATAGACTACCTCCTTGAGTCTACATAACTCTTCTGCCTGGACTGAGCTACTTTTAGTCTATCTCGAATCAACTTAACATTCTCTTCCGACTCCTTGATCACATTTGGTCCAAACAACTGACGGTCTCCAACTTCATCCCACATACTCTTGGGGCATCACACATATCGAGACAAAACTCGTATTCATTTTTGTCCAAAATCAACTCAGTGGAGTATCCTTATCTTTTTCAGGGGTCAACGGTTCTTACAGGGTACTACCACCCTTAAAATGCACAATTCTTCCATAGACCATATTTCTCATATCCTCAGAATGGCCAAAATTCTTCTTCATAGAGTAACAACTCATAAAATCCATATCAGTACCAACGATGCTAACTTTATTGATTCTCCAATGATTACATTCTCTTGCCTTTCCATTACATGTCTCAGCTCAACACCTCAATATAAAAGAAAATGTTCTCACTTCTACTACTCCATTTCTTTTGTTGCAAACTCAACTATCTAGCACAAGTTTCCTTCTCCTTAGGGCATTCTCTGGCAAAGTGCCCTGCTCCATTACAACTAAAACATATTACTTCTGACAAGTCTCGAGGTTTCCTTTTTGGGCAACTGTTGAGGTAGTGCTCTGACTCCTTGCACCTATAACAGGTGATATGACTCAGGTCCTTCCTGGAATCCAATCTGCTTCGCTTCCTGGACTTCTTCATGCCAATCATGGCTTCTATTTCTTGTGGGTCATATTCTACTTCCTCCGTCGGGAATTCTACTTGATCCCCATTCAAACAATTTTGGGAGATGTGTCCTTCTTCTCCACATGAATAGCAAGACTTAGTGCAGGGTTTACTCGGGTCTTCTTTAGGCGTGTCCTCCATCTATTCCTTCATCACAACTTCTTCTAAAATTTCCATGAGGGCTCCTTTCATTACTTCTTTCTTCTACTGGATGGTTCGTTGTACCATGGGGTAAATGTGACACTGAGCAGGATAGTGGGTAGTCCCTTCACACAAGAAACAAGTAATCTTCCTAATTGGGCATTCTTCAACTGGGTGACTTCCTTCGCAATTAGGTCATTCATCCTTGTGTTCTTTATGGGTGTGTCCTATTTCTCCACAAATCTTGCATGCACAAGGTTTCTTCATATCCTTTCCATAAGGCTTCAACTTCTGGGACACAAACCGAGACTTTGGCAGAGTCAACTTAAAATCTTTCCAAGTGGTTACTCCTTGCCATCCATTCATGGTTTGGTATATCCTCCACCAAGTAGCAGCACCTCTTTCAAAGCACAGAAGAGCATGCTGGGTCATATCATGTCCAACTATAGGGTTATTCTCCATGTGATCCTCCATGTTTTGAATCCATCGGTCCGTCTCCAACTGACTCATCGGTCCAGAAAATACAAGCTCATCTCCATCCATCCTCTATTGGGTCCATGTGGGTTTGGGGTAAGATAAGAGAGATAGAGAGGGATACACACAATACAAACAAAAGTTTTGAAAAGACAGATTTTATTGTGGCTGTCAGAAAAAAACATCAAACAAATGACAGCTCACAAACGTCGCATCTAACGTAGGTATAATACAGGGGTTTGGTCTTCTAAAGGTCAATAAATCTTCAATGTCTCCAAACTCTTCAAGCCTTGTTCATGCCTCCAATGGCTTCTTCCGATCATGCTTGTCTTTCTCAAGTTCTTTTGCTAGATCAATCTCTGTTGGCGTGAAATCTCTCATGACATCCTTTAATATTCCGGAGTTGCATTTCAAACTTCTGGTTTCAACATCCTTCACATGAACCATGGTCATACTGTCCTTCAGTTCCTGACAAATCTCCGGTATCTCGTGGTTGTAGCTCCTCCAGCTTGGCTACTTTTAGCTCCTGGGTCTTGAGTTCTTCACGAAACGCTTCCTCATAAAATATTGCTTCCTGCAGATCCCTCTTAACTTCTTGATGTAATTCTCCAAATCCTGGCGATACACCGGCTAAGGATAAAACTTCTTCTTACTAATAGGTGCTTCATCAGCCTTCTTCCATCAAATCCATTCTGAAGGCATGCATCCTTAACTCAGCACGGTGACGATAGCATTAGCGGGTGATGACATCACGGATAACCGTGTTTCTGCTCTTGTCATTTCCATGAGCTATCTCTCCACAGTTGATATCTCCTGCCTCAAAACTTCGAGTTCTCATGCTCCTTGTTTCAGTCTTTCTCCGATACACCTTGATCTCGGGTATTGACAACTTCCATAATCTGCCAAGTTCCATAAGGGTAGCATTCCTAGGTCATACAAATCTGGGGATTCTTCAGAGCCTCCAATTCTCCTAGTCTTCAGAGTCTTCAACAGCTGTAGTTTCCATTATCATAATGTATGGTAAAATCCTCTTCATTCCGAATGGTCTTACTTGTCTGATATCCTGTACTTCTTGGAGTGGTCTCATCAGTGGAATCTTCGAGTGGTCAAAAGGGAAAAGGGGTATGGTCTCACTAAAAGGAATTTTTGAATAAGCTCAGAAGAGAAGAAAGGTAAAAGATCTTTTTGAAAGGGAAAGTTGTAGAGAAAAATCTTTGCTATGGGCTTGCCAGTTTCTAGGGTCACGTCCTACAGTCAACATGTGCTCTGATACCATCTTGTAGTGACCTGACCCGAATGGATCAAGTCTCTGTGCTTAAGTGTCATCCCTGGATCGGTATCCTGACACACACAATACTCGAAGGATTTATAACAGAGGTAAATCACATGTATAAAGTAACGTAAATACTATTACCTCAATCCATATAGCGGAAGCAACAAGGTTGTGGATTCCCATCAACACCAACGGCAAAGTTGAGTGTAGAATCGTAACCTGTAAGTGCATCTAGTGCCACCCCTAGTTGGTTTTGGAGTATTGACGACAAACCTAGTTGAGGGACTAATGTGTTTGTGAGAATTGCAGGAAAACACAGGTAGAAGTCCCTCATTGATTCGGTTTTACTACCAGAGATGACCCCTAAAAATGTACGAAGACATTGAAGACAATGGTGGTTTATGAAGATATTCATATTGAAGACAATGACATGAGAAGACTCCCTATGAAGCTTTTGGAACTCGAAGACCTAGATCCTTCGTAGTTTTATTTCATTCATGTTGTGTCATAGGAACCACCGTACTGTTAAGTGGGGTCGAAGAGAACCAGTCAGAATGACTGAAGTGATGCCTAATTCAAATCCTATGTCTTCGAGCGAAGCCTATGAGAGAAAATCTTGTCCAGAGTCAGACAAGTCAGCTTTACTTGTAGCCCAAGTAAAGTTGCCGTGTGAGTTCGAAATCCGACCGTTGGTACACGTGTCAATTCCTTAGTGACCCAAGGTCATTTCGGACAGATCAGGTCGGGTTGCCAAGTGGCTATAAATAGTCTACCCCCCCACAACCTTAAATGGTTGGCGGCTCAAATTTCAATGCACGGCTTTTGTCGTTTGAGAGCAACCCACCTCGAAGCCTTTGAAAGAAAAATTCCCAGTGAGGAGAGAAGCCCTAACCACCCAGAGCCAGAGTAAATTGGGCATCACTTAAGTCTTCATGTCTGTGTGATTTGAAGACTTATTACACTTGAGGACTATGCATCCTCCAGACGGTTAGGCGTCGCGTTCTGAGCATCCAAGAGAAATTGTGGATTGCCAGTGAACGAAGTCTGTGAAGGTTTGGGAGTCTACCTTGAAGACTTACCAGAGTGATTGGGCGAGGTCTGTGTGACCTTAGCTCAAGGAGAAAACGGTGAGGACTGGGTGTCTTGGACTAAGTGTCCTTGACTGGGTGTCCGGGACTGTGTGTCCTTCGGTTTAAATACCTAGCCGCTCCAACCAGACGTACAGTTGTCACAGCAACTGGAACTGGTCAAACAAATCATTGTCTTCAACGCATCGCTGGTTTCATCTTCACTTCCTCTCACTTACAGTTATTCATTGTGAAGCCATTGCATGCTGCTTTATCTTTGTCTTCACAACATGAATGTATGATCTGTTCGGCTTCATAACTTCTTCCTACCTGATCCTTATTACACTGAAGCTGTTTGTCACTGCGCTTTCACTCTATTGAATACATGACCATGGCTGCCCTAGTGTAATCTAACTTCCGCTGCATAGTAATAGGCATAATCTTCACTGTTTGTCTTCATAACTCTCACGTTTTGAAGACTTTCATAAAAATCGCCTATTCACCCCCCCCTCTAGTCGATATAACGCACTTTCAATTGGTATCAGAGCGAGGTGCTCCCTTGTTCTGTGTGATTCGGTTTAACCACCTGGAGTTTTAGCTATGTCGACTGCAGGGATAATCAAAGTCTCCGCTGCGTGCCCCGTCTTCGATGGAACTGAATATCCCTACTGGAAGAATAAGATGCGCATGCATCTTGAAGCCATTGACGTCGACTTATGGTATGTCGTCGAGAACGGCGTTCCCAAGGCTGGAGAAGGTGTCACTGCTGCTGATGTCAAGAAATTCATTCTACTGGACTCTACTGCCAAGAACATCATCTGTGGTCATCTGACCAAAGGACAGTATGGCCGTGTGAGTGCTTTGAAGACATCCAAGCTGGTCTGGGATTGGCTCTCCAAAGTTAATGAAGGCATATCAACCCAGAGAGATCAAAGAATCAGTGTCGTTCGCAATCTCTTCAACCGCTTCAAACGAAATGACAATGAGAATGTCCAGCACACCTTTGATCGGCTCACTGACATCACAAATGAGCTTCAAGCCCTCGGCGCTACTGAGATCACCAAACATGAAATCGTCAAGACGCTGCTGAGATCACTTGATAGTTCGTTTGACATTCTGGCCCTGATGATTCAAGAACGTCCTGATTTCAAGACACTCGATCCGTCTGACATACTTGAGAGGCTCAACACACATGAGTTTCAGCTTTCTGAGAAAAGAGATATCTACGGCCCAAACTATGGGCGAACTCGTGCCTTGAAGGCAAAAGCTGTCTCCTCATCTGAAGAAGAATATGATTGCAGTTCTGATGATCCTGAAGACATTGGAAGAGAAATTGCAATGCTAGTGAAGAAGTTTCAAAAATTCACCAAGAAGAAAGGCTTCAGAAAATCTTCACGATCAAGCTCAAGGAATGATGAAGCTTCTGCTCATGACTACAAGAAGAAAACATGTCACAAGTGCAAGAAAACTGGGCACTTCATCTCTGAGTGTCCACAGTGGGACAATGAGAACAGAAGGAAGAAGAAGAGCAAGGAATATGACTCTGACGACAAGAAGAAGAAGAAATACTCAAAGTCTTCTTCCAAAACTTCATCAAGGTCTTCATCACACAAGAAGAGCTCGTCTAGCAAGGCACGTGCGTTTGTTGGAAAGGAGATGGATTCAGAGGAGGAGTCCGCATCTGAGGAGGCAGAGGTGGAGTCTGAGGAGGAGTCTGATTCTGGCATTGCGAGTCTGGCTACAGCATACGTCGCCAAGTCCATCTTCAATACTGAAGACAATGACTGCATCACCGACACCGACACAAATGACAAGAACGACTCCACTCCTACCTACTGCTTCATGGCACGCGGTGCCAAGGTAAACACACGCACAACTCGCTATGAAACATCTAGTGACGATGACTCTGAATGTGATTCAAAACCTAGCTACAAAACACTTGCTAAAATTGCAACTGAACAACAGAAAGCAATGGAACATATTCAAAAATTGTTAGACAGAAGCGATGATCTGTTGGGTGCTGAAATGACTCGATCTGAATCCTTAATTGAAGACATAAAAAACCTTCACGTTAAGTATCAGGAACTTGAAGATCGTCATGATACTCTCTCAACAACTCATGAAAAGCTTTCCTATGATTATCTTCAAAGGAAGCAAGAACTTGAGAAATTGAGGGTGGCTCATGAAGATCTTCAAAAGGAAAACGAGTCACTTCGCGCTGAACAGATCAGTCTCGCTCAGGAAGGATTTGAACCACCATGTCTTAAATGCATTAAGCGTGATAATGCTGCTTCTGTTGCTGAATGTTCCACTGCTACTACTGTTTCAATATCTTCCACTGTTGATGTGGTAACTAACCCCTCTGCTGAGGATACCACTGCTATTGCTGATGAGAATGCTAGGTTGAAGACATTGCTTGAAACAGGGATGTACAAAAGTCTGAAAGGGCATCAGACATTATGTGATGTCCTTAAGAAGCAGATTCTGAACCGAAACCCTAGGAAAGAGGGTGTTGGGTTCGTGAGGAAAATTAATGCAGATGGGTCTTACTGGAAACCTGAGCAGTACCCCAAAACCACATGGGTTGCTGCAAAGGAATCCTCAGCAGATCCATCCAATCTGTCTGGCTTCACTTGTGCTAACCCAATTATCATTGATGAATCCTTTGAAGCAAACTATAAACTGTTTAAGAATCAGAATGATGAAGTGTTTGCTAGGTACATTGGTACTAACTGCAGGAATGGACCTCCTATGAAGAAGATCTGGGTTTCGAAAACATGTCTGGAAAATCTTCCTGTGAATGTCTTCGTGACACCTCACTTGAAGAAGACAAACCTCAGACCAAAGGCTTCATATGGTCCAAATGCTTCATACAAACAGGGGACTCACCTGAGTCGCACTAACGCAAATGTTTTGCAGGGGAACCATACTCAGGCATATGAATATGAGAGTGGTTCATCGAACCGTCATGTTCATATGACCAAAAATTATTCTGCTTATTCCTATGAGTATTATTGTCCACCTGCTAGACTGTTTGCTAAGGTTTCAAAGGCAAAATTCTCAGATGCTGCACTTAGACTTATAGCTTCTAAGCCACCCTTGAAGATGTGGGTGGTTAAGAAAGCTTAACTCTCCTTTGCAGGGAAAGGTCTCCAGCACAAAAACAAAATCTTCTGATGCTATTGCTGGGGACCATAAAAATCTTGTGGGGCGCAAGATAAAATGCCCAAATGGCATCATTATGTACTTTGTTCCTGAATCGCATGCTACTCTCCCCATTAGTCCTAATCTGGATCTAAGTTTTCATAACCCACTGGTTCGTCAAATGTTTATGCTTCACAACACTCTTCGTGAAGCCTATCCCCCTAACTGCACTATAGGGTACGATACCAGCGACTTCAAAGTCTTCAGAATGGATTATTGACAGTGGGTGTACAAATCACATGACTGGCAGAAGAAGCCTTCTTATGGACTCAACTTTACGTCCATCCGACAAGAGCCACATTACATTCGCTGACACTGGTAAAAGTAAGGTATTGGGTCTAGGTAGAGTTGCAATCTCAAAGGATCAACACATGGATAAAGTCATGCTTGTTGAATCCCTTGGCTTCAACTTAATGTCTGTCTCAATGCTTTGCGATTTGAATATGATTGTAATGTTTGGCAAATATCGCTGCCTGGTGCTAATGGAATCTGACAAATCTCTAGTGTTTGAAGGGTATAGGAAAGGTGATTTGTATGTGGTAGATTTCTCAGCAGGACCACAACTTGCAGTATGTCTTCTTGCAAAAGCTTCAGAATGCTGGCTTTGGCATCGAAGGCTTGGGCATGCTGGCATGAGGAACCTCCACACCCTTGCGAAGAAAAAGCACGTCATAGGCATCGAAGGCGTCAAGTTCAAGAAAGATCACTTATGCGGTGCCTGTGAAGCAGGGAAGATGACAAGGGCAAAACATCCTTCGAAGACAATCATGACCACTACTCAACCCTTTGAATTGCTTCACATGGATCTTTTCGGTCCCACTCACTACTCAACTTTTACTACTTCTGCATGCCTCTATGGCTTCGTAATTGTTGATGATTATTCTAGATATACTTGGGTGCACATAATCCTTTACAAGACTGAAGTGCAGGATGTCTTCAGACGCTTCGCAAATCGAGCTATGAACAATTTTGGCGCCAAGATAAAGCACATCAGAAGTGACAATGGCACTGAATTCAAGAACACTGGCCTTGATACATATCTGGATACCTTGGGCATCACACATGAATTCTCAGCTCCATACACGCCACAGCAGAATGGCGTCGTCGAACGCAAGAACAGAACACTCATTGAGATGGCCAGAACAATGCTAGATGAATACAAGACTCCAAGAAAATTCTGGACTGAAGCCATTGATACTGCATGCCATATAATCAATCGTGTTTATCTTCACAAGCTTCTGAACAAGACATCCTATGAACTCCTAACTAGCAAGAAGCCAAATGTCAGTTATTTCAGAGTATTTGGCGCAAAATGCTGGATCAAGGACCCACACCACACCTCAAAGTTTGCACCAAAAGCACATGAAGGCTTCATGCTTGGATATGGAAAGGATTCACACTCCTACAGAGTCTTCAATCTCTTCCACTACAAAGTGGTTGAAACAGTGGATGTGCGATTTGATGAAACCAATGGATCACAAAGAGAGCAATTGCCAAATGTGCTAGATGAAGTTCCAGCAAATGAATCAATCAAGCTTATGGGAACTGGAGAAATTGTACCTTCTGAAGCTCAACCTGAAGAAGAACTTATCATCTCAGCCCCTGATCCACATGAAGACAATGCTCAGACTGAAGATATACCTTCAAATGACCACTTAGATCAGCAAGAGCAAAGTCTTCGCACCACACACCCTCGTGTTGCAAATGAAGTACAAATTGACAAAATACTGGACAGCATCAATGCACCAGGTCCACTCACTCGTTCAAGGGCAACTCAGCTAACAAACTTCTGTGGGCATTTCGCATTCGTCTCAATATCAGAACCCAAGAAAGTTGAAGAAGCCTTCATGGAACCTGAATGGATTCAAGCTATGCAAGAAGAGCTTCAACAGTTTGAGCTGAATAATGTATGGGAACTGGTTAAGCGCCCTGATCCACGGAAGCACAACATAATAGGCACCAAATGGATATACCGCAACAAGCAAGATGAGCATGGTCAAGTTGTCAGAAACAAAGCTCGTCTAGTTGCCCAAGGATATACTCAAGTGGAGGGCATTGACTTCGATGAAACATTTGCTCCTGTGGCTAGGCTTGAAGCCATACGCATACTGCTGGCCTATGCAAATCATCATAACATACTTCTCTATCAGATGGATGTGAAAAGTGCCTTTCTCAATGGCAAGATTGAAGAAGAAGTGTATGTTGCACAACCACCTGGCTTTGAAAATCCAAAACATCCTGATATGGTATACAAGCTCAACAAGGCACTGTATGGCCTCAAACAAGCCCCTAGGGCCTGGTATGATACACTCAAGTACTTTCTGAAAAGCAAAGGCTTCATACCTGGTTCCCTGGATCCCACTCTTTTCACGAAGACATATGATGGTGAACTGTTTGTGTGCCAAATATATGTGGATGACATTATCTTCGGCTGCACCAATCAGAAGTATAGTGAAGAGTTTGGATACATGATGCAAGAGCAATATCAGATGTCCATGATGGGGGAGCTGAAGTTCTTTCTCGGTCTTCAAATATGGCAACAATGCAACGGCATCTTCATATCACAAGAGAAATATCTTAAAGAGTGCCTGAAGAAGTTCGGTATGCAAGACTGCAAAGGCTTCACAACACCAATGCCAGCCAAGCATCATCTGGGTCCCGACGACAATGGTAAAGAGTTCGATCAAAAGGTATATCGCTCCATGATTGGGTCTTTGCTTTATTTATGTGCATCTAGGCCAGATATTATGCTTAGTGTTTGCATGTGTGCTCGATTTCAAGCGGCACCAAAAGAGTCGCATCACTTAGCTGTGAAGCGAATTCTTCGATATTTGGCTCACACCCCAACTCTAGGATTATGGTATCCAAAGGGCTCAGAGTTTGATCTGGTTGGATTTTCGGATGCTGATTATGCTGGTGACAAAGTTGATCGCAAGTCTACATCAGGCACATGTCACTTTCTGGGACGATCACTTGTATGTTGGTCTTCAAAGAAGCAGAACTGTGTATCACTCTCCACTGCTGAATCTGAATACATTGCTGCTGGATCTTGCTGCGCTCAGCTTCTGTGGATGAAGCAAACACTCAAGGATTATGGCATTCATCTGAAGCAAGTGCCACTTTACTGCGACAACGAAGGCGCCATCAAGATTGCCAACAACCCAGTTCAGCACTCGAAGACAAAGCACATTGAAATTCGTCATCACTTTTTCAGAGATCATGTTGTGAAGGAAGACATTGATATCATACACGTCAACACTGAAGAGCAATTGGCAGATATCTTCACAAAGCCCTTGGATGAGAAGAGATTTTGCAAGTTACGGTGTGAGCTAAATATCTTGGAATCCTCAAATGTCCTGTGATCAGGCACACATCCTAACACTTAAGCATATTGATGACTTAGATGTGCAACACACGAAGTAGCATATATCTTCAAACAATGAAGACATACATTCTAAGTGTGAATACATTAATGTGGAATTTGACTTCAGAGCGCCACGATAATTGTGCGCCGTGTCTGGGTCTAATACTTCCTATACGGTGGGTAACGCCACCACCAAACGTTCCATTTTGAAGTGTTTCTCTCATGGTGTTACCTCTCAATGTCTTCACAATTGGTTTGGTTTCATTCTCAATATGTCTTCATGATTATCTTCACTGCGTTGATTATATGGATATATATGTACTGACGTTCTGTCCTCTACAGCATTCACTTATAGCTATGTCTTCGTGGTTGAATCTTTTGAACTAAGTGAATGTGATCGGACCCTAACCTCTCTATGCTTTCTATCTCAAACTCTATCTCTCCAAGTCATATGCATTCTGTTGAAACTGTCAAATGTCTTCACTGTGTCCTTGTCAGCTGAAGACATAGTGACAACCATAAAAGTCCGTTTTTAATGCTCATTCCTCCACATAAGATCCGGAGAAGAAGGAACGACCGCCCGACAATTTAGGCGAGCGTGGGACATGGAACAAATCCCAATCTTCCTCTAACTGGCCACGCGTGCCTCAAATGCGAACCGCCAGGGGTACCTGTGTAATAGCGCAGTGCCGCCTCTATCCCTATAAATACACGATTCACTGCGGTCATTATCTCCTTCTTCCACCGTCGCACGAACCCTAGCGCCACCGCTAGCACTCGACGACGCCGGCGACGAAGCGCTTCACTGCCGCAACCTCTCCGACGCCGTTTTCACGCCGACTGCGGACATCGCTCTCTCCACCGTCGCCGTAGGTGTCTTCCGTCGCCAAGTTAGGGCACGGAGGATCGAACTGCTCGGACTCAACTCTCACTTCGTCCAGCAGTTCCAAGTGTGGTAAATAAAACCTCTTTTTACAGCCTCTTTTGATCCTACAGTTCAGTCACTTTCTGCCATAAGAAGTTTCTCTTCACACCAGTTAAATCTCTCGCTGCATCTCATAACATGCCTAGTATATTCACTTGTACTTCATAAAGTAGTTAGATTCCTCACTTGTACTGATCTATGGGTTCGTACAAATCTGGAACCAACTTCTTATCTATAAGTGAATGTCTTCGCATAATGAGGTCAATGTCTTCTAAACCGATTTATCTTCAAAATCTTCTGAGAATGCATATGACCTCTTCCCCTTCCCTCGCACCTTAATGCTGTCACAGGTACATGTCCGTGGGAGAATCCTTCGGTTCTCATAGTCTGCATTCATTTGCAGAGTACTTGCAGCATCACATCAACTCGCCTGAAGCCAGTTCTTGCAGAAGGTAGCCCTTGAAGCCTTTGAACATCTTGAAGCCTTCCAAGTTATCCATGGCTTCAGAAACAGCAGCAAGGAAGGGAGGCAGACAGCGACGTGGTGAAACGTCCAAAGATCTGCTTGATGAATTGGCAGAGATGTACAAAACTGATCCTGAAGAAAGCTATGGTCAGCGCAAGACACGAATCCAATGGATTCGAAGATATTGGGCAGAGCAATGGTTCCACTACCGCTTCGTCACTCAGGAATATGCGGAGAAGTGCGCCATCAAGAGACCGTGGGGAGATGTATTATACAAAAATCTCGTACCCAAGTCCAAAGACGAAGCCATTGCTCAAGGATTCTATCCATGCATGGTGAGAGGACCACAGCCAGCTGAGGCACATCCGTCATCACTTCTCTGGTGCCGCGATGATAATCTCTTCAAGCGCAACTTTCAGTTTGCACAACAGTCAGCGAAGATAAACAAGAAGAAATTTGGGCTTGACTTCAACCCTAGTCCCTCCTCACCAAGGGCAGATGGCACACGCAACGCCAATCCCAATATCATCGGGCCGTATGCCAATCTTGCAGGCCTCATCACTCGCATCCTAGTCCAAGGGACTGCTGTGAATGACCCTCCAGCAGATACTGAGTCAGATGACGCCCCTGCTGCTCTGAAGCCAAAGCAGAAGAAGCCAAAAGCTCCAAAAGCTTCAAAGCCAGCCGCTTCTCCCAAGATCGCAAGAGTGAAGCCTTTAGCAACTGCACCTCCTGAAGCCAGTGTGCAGTCAGAAGGCTTATCACGAGTGTCCAAGCCCCAAAAAGCCAAGAAGCCTCAGCCACACACAGGCAAAGAGCTCACAGCTGCTGACATTCTGCACTGCGAAGCCATTGATCTCTCAAGCGATGAAGATCTTGGAGATGATGCTCTTGAGCAGCTCATCAAGAGCAAGGAGGAGGCTGAAATCTTCAACAATCTGCCTCTGTTTGATGTCGCCATCATCCACAACTTCATCGATGAATGGTTTGACACACCAGACATAAGCTTCAATGATCTGCAGCTACCCATAGGCCTCAGCGTTGCCTTTCAAGGTGCAATCGCTTCAGAACTTGCAATAGCCCAGCGAATTGTAGAACTGAAGCAGAAAATTGATCATGAAAAGGCTCAGTTCAAGAAGCACGTGGCCAAGCTCAGTGTGCAAGAAGTGAAAAACTTCAAGATCATGTTGCACGAGCTGAAAGAAAACTTCCTGAAGACGCGTGCCGAAGCTCAAGGCTCACGAGAACGCATGAAGACTTTGGCTGAACGTTGCGTGCAAGCCTACAATGAGGCAGAAAAGCGCAAGGCACTTGGGCGTCCCGGCATTGACCCCAGGATGGCCGCAAAGAAGAAAAAGAAGGCGGCTGTGCCCGAACCTGAAGCGCCAAGGTCAGAACCTGATGCTCCGATTGTCTTCCCCGCTGCAACGACTGGCTCGAAGCCAAAGAGTCAATCAACCGCCTCACAGCACAAGAAGACACGGACTGCAGAGGCTAAGGCTAAGAAGAGAAAACATTCTGAAGCCTCTCCTTCTGAACCCATTATCAAGAAGCGCAAGACCAAGAAATCTCGGGCTGCTCCCACAGAGCCCCTGATAGTTGAACCACTCTGCGTCCGCTATCCTGACGCAGATCGTCAGATGACAGTGCATGAGCCTGGTTACATAGAGGCTCCGCACGCTGAAGACATTCCAGCAGCCAACCCTAATGCTGCTGAAGACATTGGTCCCCAAGACAATGTGCAAGGTGATGCAGCCCTTCCTCAGCTTGAGACAAGCGAACAGATCAGTATTGGTTGTCCATTGACGCCAATCACACAAGATGCGTCGTGGGCAGATCGCCCACAGGAGGAAGATGAGCCCCAACCCACTGCAACTCCACCGGCGCCTACCCTCCATAGGCTTCGCAGAGGGCCAAGGGCTCGGGCTGTTGAAGACATTCCGGCTGCATCAGCCGAAGAGCAAGCAGAAATACCACAAGCTCCAACTCCCCCGCACCAACAAGAAGCAGTTATCAAGGAGAACGTGCCTGAAGCTGAAAATGTTGAGGCTGCCACAAACAACGCCGAAGCAAATGTGAAGCCCTCCCAAACAATAGCTTCAGAAGACATCGAAGCTACTGCTCCTGAACATTCTGTGCCTGAGTCTGCTGCCGGACCACAATTCCACTATCATATTGCGCACATGCCCTAGGTCCAGAAGCCGATCCCACGACTACCAAGGTTCCCAGGTCCTGCATCAGCTCCTGGTTCCTTCAACATCAACGGCTTCAGGGCAGATAACACATTTTTCGACCGCTCCAAGAACCCTTATTCAAGGGAACGGATTGTATCAGATAGGTTCTGGAGCCATCAACAACACAGCTATTATTCATGCATCCTCTACAACCAAGGCCCCATCTTTCCTCACAAGCGCCTTGAGGTTGAACCTGTTGAAGGTCTGCCTGGTCTAGAAGAAGCATTGGATTGCTTCAAGCAAGTGGGTTTGCTGCCATTTATCACTGACGAAGAGCACTGGAACGAAGAGCTTCTGCTCCAGTTCTATGCCACTTTGCATATCAAAGGCTATAACAGAGATCCAAAGACATGGATCCTGGAGTGGATGACAGGCAATATCCATCATGAAGCCAATGCTTTCGACCTAATTGAGCTCACCGGCCTTCCCACTCCTGGCGAATTCTTTGAAGAAGGGTGCCAACTCCATGCTGAAGCCATTGAGAGCATATTTCAGCGTCCTGAGCCAGATATGAGTCAGATGCTCTCAATGATGAAGCCATTTCCTCCAAATTTACCCTATCCAACTAGGTTCTTCGTTGAAGACTTAGAGTACCTGCCTAGAACAATATATCACATCATAAGGCGGACTCTCTGGCCAGTCAAGGGACACTCTCGATATGCAACGATTGATGGTGCAATGAAGACTCTCATCTTCTGCATTCTTCATGGCAAGTGCTTCAATGCACAGGATCTCTTCATCCGTCAATTTGCTGCGTCTGCTTCAGAACTGTTTGGCTTAAAGTTTTATGCTCCTTGGGTTATGAGGCTAATCAAGCTTCACTCTGCAATCTCCTATCAACCCTCAGCCCGCAATCATAGGATATTTTTGCCCGATATGGACACATCTGCTGAAGCAATATATCCAGAGCCGGCCAAGCAACCACTAAGTCTTCAGAATGCAGAACACCAGAGCTTCACTCAAAATATTGAAGGTGTTGAAGCTCTCTCTCGCGTGTATCCAATGGCTGGCACCACACGTGCCCCTGCCTCAACTGAAGCCACCAACAGCACAGCTGCAAAGAGACCCAAGAAGTGCACTCGTGCACTCAATGACAGAGAGCTTCTTGTGGCTCTTCACCAAAAGCAAGATAGGCATCACGACTGGCTCAAGAGGCAGATGAGAAGCATCATGCAAGACGTCAATCGCCTCAGAAATATGGCAACCAAGAATGCATTTGTCACACACGAGACCTGTCGCCGCACTTGGAAGGGCCTCACCATGATGTGCCCTGAAGCTGAACTGCATGAGGATGGCTTCACAGAGCACTTCAAATTTGACTCCACGCCTCCAAGAAGAGCGGTGATGCGCAGCACACCATCACTTGAAGAGTCAGAGTTCTCTTCTTCTGCTGCCACCGTGTCTGCCCGTATTATTGAAGAAGAAGACGACGCGACATCATCTCCACCTGCTTCAACGAGCGTCGAATCTGCACCAACCTCGTCTGCACCACCGCCAAACAACTCCACCGACCCTGCTGCGCCTGGGAACGCGTAGAAACCTCTATGTCTTCAAACCTTTTTGGTCATCACTGACAAAAGGGGGAGAAGCATATGATGGTTATAGTCTTCAAGCGGGTCACTTTGGGCGGGTGCCACTATATTTTGCTACAATTTTGCATCGTGCTTACAACTCCCGTTCTTGCTACATTTGCTTCTTGAGTTGTAACACTTAGCCTTGATGGCCGTCTGCTACCTGCTTGTCACTCCGTTATGCGAAGATAAATTCTGCATGTGCGATGATAAATTCCGCACTTATCTCTTACTGCAGACGTCCATTTTCCATTATGCATGACATTATCTTCATATACTTTCACATGAATAGTGGATTGTCATCATAAGTTGAAGTGGATCTCCACAAGTACAACCTGCCATGTGCATTTGCATTCAAAAGGCAAATTACTTATATGCACATCTTCAGGGGGAGCCCTTGCAACTTATGAAGACAAATTCCTTTACTATTTCACAAATTATGTTCCCCGTTTGAAAACTTCAACTAGTTTGTCATCAATCACCAAAAAGGGGGAGATTGTAAGTGCATCTAGTGCCACCCCTAGTTGGTTTTGGAGTATTGACGACAAACCTAGTTGAGGGACTAATGTGTTTGTGAGAATTGCAGGAAAACACAGGTAGAAGTCCCTCATTGATTCGGTTTCACTACCAGAGATGACCCCTAAAAATGTACGAAGACATTGAAGACAATGGTGGTTTATGAAGATATTCATATTGAAGACAATGACATGAGAAGACTCCCTATGAAGCTTTGAACTCGAAGACCTAGATCCTTCGTAGTTTTATTTCATTCATGTTGTGTCATAGGAACCACCGTACTGTTAAGTGGGGTCGAAGAGAACCAGTCAGAATGACTGAAGTGATGCCTAATTCAAATCCTATGTCTTCGAGCGAAGACTTTGAGAGAAAATCTTGTCCAGAGTCAGACAAGTCAGCTTTACTTGTAGCCCAAGTAAAGTTGCCGTGTGAGTTCAAAATTCGACCGTTGGTACACGTGTCAGTTCCTTAGTGACCCAGGGTCATTTCGGACAGATCAGGTCGGGTTGCCAAGTGGCTATAAATAGTCCACCCCCACAACCATAAACGGTTGGCTGCTCAATTTCAGTGCACGGCTTTTGTCGTTTGAGAGGCACCCACCTCGAAAGCCTTTGAAAGAAAAATTCCAGTGAGGAGAAAACCTAACACCCAGAGCCAGAGTAAATTGGGCATCACTTAAGTCTTCGTGTCTGTGATTGAAGACTTATTACACTTGAGGACTGTGCATCCTCCAGACGGTTAGGCGTCGCGTTCTGAGCATCCAAGAGAAATTGTGGATTGTCAGTGAACGAAGTCTGTGAAGGTTTGGGAGTCTACCTTGAAGACTTACCTGAGTGATTGGACGAGGTCTGTGTGACCTTAGTTCAAGGAGAATACGGTGAGGACTGGGTGTCTTGGACTTAAGTGTCCTTGACTGGGTGTCCGGGACTGTGTGTCCTTTGGTTTAAATACCTAGCCGCTCCAACCAGACGTACAGTTGTCACAGCAACTGGAACTGGTCCAACAAATCATTGTCTTCAACGTGTCACTGGTTTCATCTTCACTTCCTTTAACTTATTGTTATTCATTGTGAAGTCATTGCATGCTTGCTTTATCGTTTGTCTTCACAACGTGAATGCGTGATCTGTTTGGCTTCATAACTTCTTCCTACCTGATCCTTATTACACTAAAGCTGATTGTCATTGTGCTTTCACTCTATTGAATACATGATCATGGCTGGCCTAGTGTAATCTAACTTCCGCTGCTTAGTAATAGGCATAATCTTCACTGTTTGTCTTCATAACTCTCACGTTTTGAAGACTTTCATAAAAATCGCCTATTCACCCCCCCCCCCCTCTAGTCGATATAACGCACTTTCAGTAACCCTATAACGTATCACTTACTCGTCGTAAGAAACCTGCAACATGAGACGTTGCAGCCCGAAATGGGTCAGTACATTGAATGTACTGGCAAATTCACACCATAGAGAATGATGAATAAAGACTATCACTACATGCATATTTGGCTGGTGGAAAAGCTCTATGGTTATAAGGTTTTTGCGTAAAGCCAATTTTTCCCTACTTCAAAGGAATAAATTTTATTTAACTATCATGGTGGTTGTTAAACATTGAGAATGGTTGACAGCATTCTCAATCCCAATTAAGTAACATCATTTAACCCAACAATATTCATTTAAAGTAACGTGATGAGATCAACAGGATAATCCAAGAACTAGATACTCAAGATGTCCATAACCGGGGACACGGCTAATCATGATTAGTTTATACACTCTGCAGAGGTTTGCGCACTTTTCCCCACAAGACTCGATCGCCTCCGTTTGGTTTCTCGCACTATAGGGTGTTTGAGAAGACGGATGACCGAGACATAGTATTTCAGAAGCGCTAGCACCTTACGATCAGGTAGACCGTACCACCTACATCCCCTACATCTGCTAGTCTACCACTGTAAGAGTTCGCACAACTTAATCAACTATGCCAGAGCCCATAATGGCATGTGGCTGCACATGGAAGTTTCTAGTATGAATAATCTCATGATCCCTTTGAGCCTGGGTGGCGGTCCAAAAGAAAAACAGGCAAGTCCTGGAATCCCCAGGTGCCTCAATCCACCCAGATGTGTGTTTAGGTTGCCACCTTAGATAAACCATTAATTATCAATCTCACATCTGTCATGGATTTCACTCACCCAATCCACGTCTACTGGCATAGCATGGCATAATAAGCAAACGTAGAAGTAACTCCCAAAGGTTTGATAATAAACAGGTAATAGGTACTACCTCATCTACTTCCCATCCCAAAATTTAATTAGATCCTAATCATGCAATGTGTGAGGATTGATCTAATGCAATAAAACTGGGTTGTAGAAAAGGTATGATCAAAGTGTGAACTTGCCTGCAATGTTGATGAAGATGATTCGCACTCAAAACTCTTGATAGATCTACTCGTCACACTCCGGTCAATCTATCGTAAGCAAGCAATAGTAACCACACATAAGCAATCACTCAAAAGATCGGGAAGAACGAAGAAAACAATTCGGAAAACATCGAAACCAAGCAAATAACTCTTGCAACATAAAACAATTTCTAACAGTACCAAAATTATGTGAATTTGGCCTTATTAGAATGTTTAGGTCAAGAGCTTCGATTTGCAAAAAGAATCAACTCAAACGGAGCTACGAAACTCAAGTTATGATTAAATGAAGTTTGAATTCAAATCTGATCTAATTCAAATTTTAAACTTTTCAAAAACATGCTTAAGTTGTTTTACTGGATAGAGGAGATCATAACGAAGACGTGGGCGTTGGTTTCGTTGGATTTTGACTAACGAGTAAAAAGTTATAGTCATTTAAAAATCAGGGTCTAATCTGCAAAAAAAAATCTTCACAGATAGGTCCCTGGCCGAAAATGACAGAAAAAGAAAAAGCTAAAGAGTGAACGTTCGCTAACTAGTTCTTAAACAGAGAACGTTCCCTAAATAGATCTAATTAAAAAAACTAAACCCTTTTTTTTAAACGAAAACCGAACCCTAAAAAAAGAAACCGGCGAACCGGGTGGTTTTTGTACCGGTTCGGCAGCGGGTCGTCGGCGGCGGCAGATCGGCGACGGCGGCTCTCCGGTGAGGCAGGGCGAGGCGCGGGGCGGCGCTGCGAATGGCGGGGCGGAGCGCGGCGCGGGCAGCAACAGCGGGCGGCGGCGAAGCGGCTGCGAGCGGCGGCGGCGCAGGCGGCGTCGGCGGCGAGAGGCGGCGCAGGCAGCGGCGAGATGCGGGAGGGGCGGCGCGGCGCGGAGCGAGAGGAGGCGGCGAAGCGGGGAGCGGCTCTATATAAAGGGGAGGGCCGGGGAGGTGGCGACAGCCTTGGGGAAGGGGCCAAGGAGAGGCCGGGGCGGTCACGGCCGTCGAGGTCGGCGGCGGCGCGTGGCGGCTCGGGACTCTGTCCCGAGCTCGGGGACGAGGCGCGCGCGACTTTGGGCCGGCTGGGCCGTGGCCTGGCGAGCTGGGCCGGCCCGGTCCGGTCGGTACAGAGATCTCTTTTTTTTAACATTTTTTTTCAGACAAACAGAGACAATAATAAAAAAAACTTATATAGGCATATAATATATCAAAATTTTCGGAAAAAGATTTTCTACACAGTGAACATTTTCCTAGCATTAAATAAAATACACACCAATTCTAATAGTTCAAAGAGTGCTACTGGTCTAATAAAATCCAACTAAAATCATTTTAAAAAATACCAAAATGATTTCAAATAAATTTTTCTCCAATTTTCTATTGTAGGGAATCATGTTACCCTAATTTCCATGTATTTTATTTTGGAGAAAAATAATATGAATAAAACTCAAATAACTCCAAATTGAAAAATAAATTCAAAAGAACTTTGAATTTAATTCTCTGAAACTCCCAACTCATATTTCATATAGTTTGAAGAAGTCATTTTATCTTCGCTCGTGAAAATCATTGAGTTGCATAAAGTTTCAGAATTGGAAATATTCTCAAATGAAATTCAAATATTTTCAACACCCCATGTCATTTAAATAAATGGAAGAAGTCATGTCATCTTCTCTCCAGGGTTTTGTGGTGAAAAGAATTTGAATTCACGGAGATCAGAAAGCAAAATATGAAAGTTTGGGAAAGTCCTTTTATTCCCTCTCATTTAACTTTCAAAAACTTTCAAATTCACTCACTTTCAGTCAATCAATCAAACAATCAATCAAATCTATCTATTTATTATAACATTCCAAAATTTAGAATTTTGGGATGTTACACTTTAGGCTGCTTCAGTTTCTTTGGCTTCGGTGCTGCAGGCGCTTCATCAGATTCAGCGTCATCTGCAGGCTCATCCACAGCTGTCCCTTGAACCACGATATGAGTGATGAGACCTTCCAGGTTGTAGAAGGGCCCAACAAGATTGGGTTCAGCTTCGCGGGTGCCATCGGCACGGGGAGCAGAGGGACCAGGGTTGAAGTCTAGTCCCAATGACTTCTTATTCTGCTTCGCCGAATTCTGGGCAAACTGGAAGTTGCGCTTGAATAGATTGTCGTCACGACACCATAGCAGTGACGATGGGTCAGCATCCGCAGACTGTGGTCCACGGACCATGCAGGGATAGAAGCCTTGTTCAATGGCTTCATCTTTGGACCTGGGTTGAAGATTTCTTTATAGGATGTCTCCCCATGGTCGCTTGATGGCATTCTTCTTAGCATATTCCTTTGTTACAAACCTGTACTTGAACCACTGTTCTGCCCAATATCGTCGAATCCATTGGATTCGTGTCTTGCGCTGATTGTAATCCTCTTCTGGTTCTGTCTTGTACAGTTCTGAGAGGTCATCGGGCAGATCTCTTGATGTTTCACCTCGATGCTTTCTGCCACCCTTCCTTGATGATATCTCTGCAGCCATGAACTTTAAACTGAATGGCTTCAATACGTTCAAAGGCTTCAAGGGCTTTCGCTTGCTGGACAAATAGGAACTGGCTTAGGGAGAATTTGTATGATGCTATAAGAATTCTGCAAATGAATGCAGACTATGAGAACCAAGGGATTCTCCCACGGACATGTACCTGTGACAGCATTAAGGTGCGAGGGAAGGGGAAGAGGTCATATGCATTCTCAGAAGATTTTGAAGATAAATCAGTTTAGAAGACATTGACCTCATCGTGCGAAGACATTCACTCATAGATAAGGAGTTGGTTCCAGATTTGTACGAATCCACAGATCAGTACAAGTGAGGAATCTAACTACTTTGTGAAGCATAAGTGAACATACTAGGGATAATATGAGATGCAGTATGAAGTGGATCCAACTTGTGTGAACAAAAACTGCTTGTGGTAGAAAGTGACGAATCTATAGGATCAAAGGGGCCGTAAAAAGGAAGTTTTATTTACCACACAAGGAACTGCTAGACGGAGTGGAAGAGGAGGCCGAGCAGTTCGATCGTCCGTGCCCTAACTTGGCGACGGAGGACACCTACGGCGACGGCGGAGAAGACGATGTCCGCGGCCGGCGTGAAGACGGCGTCGGAGAGGTCGTGGCAGCTAAGCGCTTCGTCGCCGGCGTCATCGAGGGCTAGCGGTGGCGCTAGGGTTCGTGCGAGAGTGGAAGAAAGGATAATGACTGTGGTAAGGCGTGTATTTATAGGGACAGGGACGACACAGCGTTATTACACAGGTGCCCCTGGCGATTCACATCTGAAGAACACGTGGCCATCATGCAACATATCGGAGGTTGTTCCACGTTCCCACACACGCCTGGATTGTCGGGTGGTCGTTCCCACTTCTCCGGGTTTCAGGTGAAGGAATTAGCATTGAAAATGGACTTATTGTTTGTCTCTGTATCTTCTGCTGACAAGGACGCAGAGAAGATATTCGACAGTTTCAATATAATGCATATGATTTGGAGAGATAGAGTTTGAGATAGAAAGCATAGAGAGGTTAGGGTCCAATCACATTCACTTAGTTCAAAAGATTCAACAAGAAGACATAGCTATAAGTGAATGCTGTAGAGGACAGAACACTAGTATATATATATATATATGATCAACATAATGAAGATAATCATGAAGACATGTTGAGATTGAAGCCAAACCAAATGTGAAGACACAGCAAATGTAACACCATGGGTAAAACACTTCAAACAGACGAATTTTGTGGTGGCATTACCCACCGTATAGGAAGTATTAGACCCAGACACGGCACACAATTATCGTGGCGCTCCGAAGTCAAACTCCACATTAATGTATTCACACTTAGAATGTATGTCTTCATTGATTGAAGATATACTTTACTTCGTGTGTTGCACATCTAAGTCATCAATATGCATAAGTGTTAGGATGTGTGCCTGATCATAGGACATTTGAGGATTCCAAGATATTTATCTCACACCGTAACTTGCAAAATCTCTTCTCATCCAAGGGCTTGGTGAAGATATCTGCCAATTGCTCTTCAGTGTTGACGTGTATGAATCAATATCTTCCTCCACAACATGATCTCTGAGAAAGTGATGACGAATTTCAATGTGCTTTGTCTTCGAGTGCTGAACTGGGTTGTTGGCAATCTTGATGGTGCTTTCGTTGTCGCAGTAGAGTGGCACTTGCTTCAGATGAATGCCATAATCTTTGAGTGTTTGCTTCATCCATAGAAGCTGAGTGCAGCAAGATCCAGCAGCAATGTATTCAGATTCAGCAGTGGAGAGAGATACATAGTTCTGCTTCTTTGAAGACCAACATACAAGTGATCGTCCCAGAAAGTGACATGTGCCTGATGTAGACTTGCGATCAACTTTGTCACCAGCATAATCAGCATCCGAAAATCCAACCAGATCAAACTCTGAGCCCTTTGGATACCATAATCCTAGAGTTGGGGTGTGAGCCAAATATCAAAGAATTCACTTCACAGCTAAGTGATGCGATTCCTTTGGTGCCGCTTGGAATCGAGCACACATGCAAACACTAAGCATAATATCTGGCCTAGATGCACATAAATAAAGCAAAGACCCAATCATGGAGCGATATACCTTTTGATCGAACTCTTTACCATTGTCGTCGGGACCCAGATGATGCTTGGCTGGCATTGGTGTTGTGAAGCCTTTGCAGTCTTGCATACCGAACTTCTTCAGGCACTCTTTAAGATATTTCTCTTGTGATATAAAGATGCCGTTGCATTGCTGACGTATTTGAAGACCAAGGAAGAACTTCAGCTCACCCATCATGGACATCTGATATTGCTCTTGCATCATATATCCAAACTCTTCACTATACTTCTGATTGGTGCAGCCGAAGATAATGTCATCCACATATATTTGGCACACAAACAGTTCACCATCATATGTCTTCGTGAAAAGAGTGGGATCCAGGGAACCAGATATGAAGCCTTTGCTCTTCAGAAAGTACTTGAGTGTATCATACCAAGCCTAGGGGCTTGTTTGAGGCCATACAGTGCCTTGTTGAGCTTGTATACCATATCAGGATGTTTTGGATCTTCAAAGCCAGGCGGTTGTGCAACATACACTTCTTCTTCAATCTTGCCATTGAGAAAAGCGCTCTTCACATCCATTTGATATAGAAGTATGTTGTGATGATTTGCATAGGCCAGCAGTATGCGTATGGCTTCAAGTCTAGCCACGGGAGCAAATGTTTCATCGGAGTCAATCCCTTCAACTTGAGTGTATCCTTGAGCAATGAGACGAGCTTTGTTTCTGACAACTTGACCATGCTCATCTTGCTTGTTGCGATATATCCATTTGGTGCCTATTATATTGTGCTTCCGAGGATCAGGACGCTTAACCAGTTCCCATACATTATTCAGCTCAAACTGTTAAAGCTCTTATTCCATAGCTTGAATCCATTCAGGTTCCATGAAGGCTTCTTCAACTTTCTTAGGTTCTGATATTGAGACGAATGCGAAATGCCCACAGAAATTTGCTAGCTGAGTTGCCCTTGAACGAGTGAGTGGACCTGGTGCATTGATGCTATCCAGTATTCTCTCAATCTGCACTTCATTTGCAACACGAGGATGTACAGGACGAAGACTTTGCTCTTGCTGATCAGTGTCATTTGAAGGGATATCTTCAGGCTGAGCATTGTCTTCAGGTGGATCAGGGGCGGAGATGATAAGTTCTTCTTCAGGTTGAGCTTCAGAAGGTACAATTTCTCCAGTTCCCATAAGCTTGATTGATTCACTGGATGGAACTTCATCTAGCACATTTGGCAAGTGCTCTCTTTGTGAGCCATTAGTTTCATCAAACCGCACATCCACTGTTTCAACCACTTTGTAATGAAAGAGATTGAAGACTCTGTAGGAGTGTGAATCCTTTCCATATCCAAGCATAAAACCCTCATGTGCTTTTGGTGCAAACTTTGAAGTGTGATGTGGATCCTTGATCCAGCACTTGGCGCCAAATACTCTGAAATAACTGACATTTGGCTTCTTGCCAGTAAGGAGCTCATAGGATGTCTTGTTCAGAAGCTTGTGAAGATAAACACAATTGATGATATGGCATGCAGTATCAATGGCTTCAGGCCAGAATTTTCTTGGAGTCTTGTATTCATCAAGCATCGTCCGGCCATCTCAATAAGTGTTCTGTTCTTGCGTTCGACGACGCCATTCTGCTGTGGCGTGTACGGAGCTGAGAATTCATGTGTGATGCCCAAAGTATCAAGATATGTATCAAGGCCAGTGTTCTTGAATTCAGTGCCATTGTCACTTCTGATGTGCTTTATCTTGGCGCCAAAATTGTTCATAGCTCAATTGGCGAAGCGTCTGAAGACATCCTGCACTTCAGTCTTGTAAAGGATTATATGCACCCAAGTATATCTAGAATAATCATCAACAATGACAAAGCCATAGAGACAAGCAGAAGTAGTAAAAGTTGAGTAATGAGTGGGACCGAAAAGATCCATGTGAAGCAATTCAAAGGGTTGAGTAATGGTCATGATTGTCTTCGAAGGATGCTTGGCCCTCGTCATCTTCCCTGCTTCACAGGCACCGCATAAGTGATCCTTCTTGAACTTGACGCCCTCGATGCCTATGACATGCTTCTTCTTGCAAGGGTGTGGAGGTTCCTCATGCCAGCATGCCCAAGCCTTCGATGCCAAAGCCAGCATTCAGAAGCTTTTGCAAGAAGACATACTGCAAGTTGTGGTCCTGCTGAGAAATCTACAACATACAAATCACCTTTCCGATACCCTTCAAACACTAGAGACTTGTCAGATTCCATTAGCACAAGGCAACGATATTTGCCAAACATCACAATCATGTTTAAATCGCAAAGCATTGAGACAGACATTAAGTTGAAGCCAAGGGATTCAACAAGCATGACTTTATCCATGTGTTGATCCTTTGAGATTGCAACTCTACCTAGACCCAATACCTTACTTTTACCAGTGTCAGCAAATGTAATGTGACTCTTGTCGGATGGACGTAAAGTTGAGTCCATAAGAAGGCTTCGCCTGCCAGTCATGTGATTTGTACACCCACTATCAATAATCCATTCTGAAGCAGCTGGTATCATACCCTACAGTGCAGTTAGGGGGATAGGCTTCACGAAGAGAATTGTGAAGCAAAAACATTTGACGAACCAGTGGATTATGAAAACTTAGATCCAGATTAGGACTAATGGGGAGAGTAGCATGCGATTCAGGAACAAAGTACATAATGATGCCATTTGGGCATTTGATCTTGCGCCCTACAAGATGTTTAAGGTCCCCAGCAATAGTGTCAAACGATTTTGGTTTTCGGCTGGAGACCTTTCCCTGCAAAAGAGAGTTAAGCTTTCTTAGCCACCCACATCTTCAGGGGTGGCTTCAAAGCAATAAGTCTAAGTGCAGCATCTGAGAATTTTGCCTTTGAAACCTTAGCAAACAGTCTAGCAGGTGGACAATAATACTCATAGGAATAAGCAGAATAATTTTTGGTCATATGAACATGACGGTTCGATGAACCACTCTCATATTCATATGCCTGAGTATGGTTCCCCTGCAAAACATTTGCGTTAGTGCGACTCAGGTGAGTCCCCTGTTTGTATGAAGCATTTGGACCATATGAAGCCTTTGGTCTGAGGTTTGTCTTCTTCAAGTGAGGTGTCACGAAGACATTCACAGGAAGATTTTCCAGACATGTTTTCGAAACCCAGATCTTCTTCATAGGAGGTCCATTCCTGCAGTTAGTACCAATGTACCTAGCAAACACTTCATCATTCTGATTCTTAAACAGTTTATAGTTTGCTTCAAAGGATTCATCAATGATAATTGGGTTAGCACAAGTGAAGCCAGACAGATTGGATGGATCTGCTGAGGATTCCTTTGCAGCAACCCATGTGGTTTTGGGGTACTGCTCAGGTTTCCAGTAAGAGCCATCTGCATTAATTTTCCTCACGAACCCAACACCCTCTTTCCTAGGGTTTCGGTTCAGAATCTGCTTCTTAAGGACATCACATAATGTCTGATGCCCTTTCAGACTTTTGTACATCCCTGTTTCAAGCAATGTCTTCAACCTAGCATTCTCATCAGCAATAGCAGTGGTATCCTCAGCAGAGGGGTTAGTTACCACATCAACAGTGGAAGATATTGAAACAGTAGTAGCAGTGGAACATTCAGCAACAGAAGCAGCATTATCACGCTTAATGCATTTAAGACATGGTGGTTCAAATCCTTCCTGAGCGAGACTGATCTGTTCAGCGCGAAGTGACTCGTTTTCCTTTTGAAGATCTTCATGAGCCACCCTCAATTTCTCAAGTTCTTGCTTCCTTTGAAGATAATCATAGGAAAGCTTTTCATGAGTTGTTGAGAGAGTATCATGACGATCTTCAAGTTCCTGATACTTAACGTGAAGGTTTTTTATGTCTTCAATTAAGGATTCAGATCGAGTCATTTCAGCACCCAACAGATCATCGCTTCTGTCTAACAATTTTTGAATATGTTCCATTGCTTTCTGTTGTTCAGTTGCAATTTTAGCAAGTGTTTTGTAGCTAGGTTTTGAATCACATTCAGAGTCATCGTCACTAGATGTTTCATAGCGAGTTGTGCGTGTGTTTACCTTGGCACCGCGTGCCATGAAGCAGTAGGTAGGAGTGGAGTCGTTCTTGTCATTTGTGTCGGTGTCGGTGATGCAGTCATTGTCTTCAGTATTGAAGATGGACTTGGCGACGTATGCTGTAGCCAGACTCGCAATGCCAGAATCAGACTCCTCCTCAGACTCCACCTCTGCCTCCTCAGATGCGGACTCCTCCTCTGAATCCATCTCCTTTCCAACAAACGCACGTGCCTTGCTAGACGAGCTCTTCTTGTGTGATGAAGACCTTGATGAAGTTTTGGAAGAAGACTTTGAGTATTTCTTCTTCTTCTTGTCGTCAGAGTCATATTCCTTGCTCTTCTTCTTCCTTCTGTTCTCATTGTCCCACTGTGGACACTCAGAGATGAAGTGCCCAGTTTTCTTGCACTTGTGACATGTTTTCTTCTTGTAGTCATGAGCAGAAGCTTCATCATTCCTTGAGCTTGATCGTGAAGATTTTCTGAAGCCTTTCTTCTTGGTGAATTTTTGAAACTTCTTCACTAGCATTGCAATTTCTCTTCCAATGTCTTCAGGATCATCAGAACTGCAATCATATTCTTCTTCAGATGAGGAGACAGCTTTTGCCTTCAAGGCACGAGTTCGCCCATAGTTTGGGCCGTAGATATCTCTTTTCTCAGAAAGCTGAAACTCATGTGTGTTGAGCCTCTCAAGTATGTCAGACGGATCGAGTGTCTTGAAATCAGGACGTTCTTGAATCATCAGGGCCAGAATGTCAAACGAACTATCAAGTGATCTCAGCAGCGTCTTGACGATTTCATGTTTGGTGATCTCAGTAGCGCCGAGGGCTTGAAGCTCATTTGTGATGTCAGTGAGCCGATCAAAGGTGTGCTGGACATTCTCATTGTCATTTCGTTTGAAGCGGTTGAAGAGATTGCGAACGACACTGATTCTTTGATCTCTCTGGGTTGATATGCCTTCATTAACTTTGGAGAGCCAATCCCAGACCAGCTTGGATGTCTTCAAAGCACTCACACGGCCATACTGTCCTTTGGTCAGATGACCACAGATGATGTTCTTGGCAGTAGAGTCCAGTAGAATGAATTTCTTGACATCAGCAGCAGTGACACCTTCTCCAGCCTTGGGAACGCCGTTCTCGACGACATACCATAAGTCGACGTCAATGGCTTCAAGATGCATGCGCATCTTATTCTTCCAGTAGGGATATTCAGTTCCATCGAAGACGGGGCACGCAGCGGAGACTTTGATTATCCCTGCAGTCGACATAGCTAAAACTCCAGGTGGTTAAACCGAATCACACAGAACAAGGGAGCACCTCGCTCTGATACCAATTGAAAGTGCGTTATATCGACTAGAGGGGGGGTGAATAGGCGATTTTTATGAAAGTCTTCAAAACGTGAGAGTTATGAAGACAAACAGTGAAGATTATGCCTATTGCTATGCAGCGGAAGTTAGATTACACTAGGCCAGCCATGGTCATGTATTCAATAGAGTGAAAGCGCAGTGACAAACAGCTTCAGTGTAATAAGGATCAGGTAGGAAGAAGTTATGAAGCCAAACAGATCATACATTCATGTTGTGAAGACAAACGATAAAGCAGGCATGTAATGGCTTCACAATGAATAACTGTAAGTAAAAGGAAGTGAAGATGAAACCAGTGACACGTTGAAGACAATGATTTGTTGGACCAGTTCTAGTTGCTGTGACAACTGTACGTCTGGTTGGAGCGGCTAGGTATTTAAACCAAAGGACACACAGTCCCGGACACCCAGTCAAGGACACTTAGTCCAAGACACCCAGTCCTCATCGTTTTCTCCTTGAGCTAAGGTCACACAGACCTCGCCCAATCACTCAAGTAAGTCTTCAAGGTAGACTCCCAAACCTTCACAGACTTCGTTCACTGACAATCCACAATTTCTCTTGGATGCTCAGAACGCGACGCCTAACCGTCTGGAGGATGCATAGTCCTCAAGTGTAATAAGTCTTCAAATCACACAGACACGAAGACTTAAGTGATGCCCAATTTACTCTGGCTCTGGGTGGTTAGGTCTTTTCTCCTCACTGGGAATTTTTCTTTCAAAGGCTTCGAGGTGGGTTGCTCTCAAACGACAAAAGCCGTGCACTGAAATTTGAGCAGCCAACCGTTTAAGGTTGTGGGGGGGTGGACTATTTATAGCCACTTGGCAACCCGACCTGATCTGTCCGAAATGACCCTGGGTCACTAAGGAATTGACACGTGTACCAACGGTCGGATTTCGAACTCACACGGCAACTTTACTTGGGCTACAAGTAAAGCTGACTTGTCTGACTCTGGACAAGATTTTCTCTCATAGGCTTCGCTCGAAGACATAGGATTTGAATTAGGCATCACTTCAGTCATTTCTGACTGGTTCTCTTCGACCCCACTTAACAGTACGGTGGTTCCTATGACGCAACATGAATGAAATAAAACTACGAAGGATCTAGGTCTTTGAGTTTCAAAAGCTTCATAGGGAGTCTTCTCATGTCATTGTCTTCAATATGAATATCTTCATAAACCACCATTGTCTTCAATGTCTTCGTACATTTTTAGGGGTCATCTCTGGTAGTGAAACCGAATCAATGAGGGACTTCTACCTGTGTTTTCCTGCAATTCTCACAAACACATTAGTCCCTCAACTAGGTTTGTCGTCAATACTCCAAAACCAACTAGGGGTGGCACTAGATGCACTTACAGTTACGATTCTACACTCAACTTTGCCGTTGGTGTTGATGGGAATCCACAACCTTGTTGCTTCCGCTATATGGATTGAGGTAATAGTATTTACGTTACTTTATACATGTGATTTACCTCTGTTATAAATCCTTCGAGTATTGTGTGTGTCAGCATAGTGATCCAGGGATGACACCTAAGCACAGAGACTTGATCCATTCAGGTCAGGTCGCTACAAGATGGTATCAGAGCACATGTTGACTGTAGGACGTGACCCTAGAAACTGGCAAGCCCATAGCAAAGATTTTTCTCTTACAACTTTCCCTTTCAAAAGAGATCTTTTACCTTTCCTTCTCTTCTGAGCTTATTCAAATAAATTCCTTTTAGGTGAGACCATTACCCCTTTTCCCTTTTGACCACCTCGAAGATGATTCCACTGATGAGAGCCACTCCAGAAGTACAGGATATCAGACAAGTAAGACCATTCGGAATGAAGAGGATTTTACCATACATTATGATAATGGAAACTACAGCTGTTGAAGACTCTGAAGACTAGGAGAATTGGAGGCTCTGAAGAATCCCAGATTTGTATGACCTAGGAAGGCTACCCTTATGGAACTTGGCAGACTTGGAAGTTGTCAATACCCGAGATCAAGGTGTATCGGAGAAAGACTGAAACAAGGAGCATGAGAACTCGAAGTTTTGAGGCAGGAGATATCAACTGTGGAGAGATAGCTCATGGAAATGACAAGAGCAGAAACACGGTTATCCGTGATGTCATCACCCGCTAATGCTATCGTCACCGTGCTGAGTTAAGGATGCATGCCTTCAGAATGGATTTGATGGAAGAAGGCTGATGAAGCACCTATTAGTAAGAAGAAGTTTTATCCTTAGCCGGTGTATCGCCAGGATTTGGAGAATTACATCAAGAAGTTAAGAGGGATCTGCAGGAAGCAATATTTTATGAGGAAGCGTTTCGTGAAGAACTCAAGACCCAGGAGCTAAAAGTAGCCAAGCTGGAGGAGCTACAACCACGAGATACCGGAGATTTGTCAGGAACTGAAGGACAGTATGACCATGGTTCATGTGAAGGATGTTGAAACCAGAAGTTTGAAATGCAACTCCGGAATATTAAAGGATGTCATGAGAGATTTCACGCCAACAGCGATTGATCTAGCAAAAGAACGTGAGAAAGACAAGCATGTGCGGAAGAAGCCATTGGAGGCATGAACAAGGCTTGAAGAGTTTGGAGACATTGAAGATTTATTGACCTTTAGAAGACCACCCCCTGTTATTACCTACGTTAGATGCGACGTTGGTGAGCCTGTCTTTTGTTTTGATGTTTTTTTTTCCTGACAGCCACATATAAAATGTCTTTTCAAAAACTTTTGTTGTATTGTGTGTTATCCCTCCTCTATCTCTCTTATCTACCCCAAACCCACATGGACCCCAATAGAGGATGAATGGAGATGAGCTTGTATTTTCTGGACCGATGAGTCAGTTGGAGACAGACCGATGGATTCAGAACATGGAGGATCACATGGAGAATAACCCTATAGTTGGACATGATATGACCCAACATGCTCTTCAGTGCTTTGAAAGAGGTGCTGCTACTTGGTGGAGGATGTACCAAACCATCAATGGATGGCAAGGAGTAACCACTTGGAAATAATTTAAGTTGACTTTGCCAAAGTCTGGCTTGTGTCCCAGAAGTTGAAGCCTTATGGAAAGGATATGAAGAAACCTTGTGCATGCAAGATTTGTGGAGAAATAGGACACACCCATAAAGAACACAAGGATGAATGCCCTAATTGTGAAGGAAGTCACCCAGTTGAAGAATGCCCAACTAGGCAGATTACTTGTTTCTTGTGTGAAGGGACTACCCACTATCCTGCTCAGTGTCACATTTACCCCATGGTACAACGAACCATCCAGCAGAAGAAAGAAGTAATGAAAGGAGCCCTCATGGAAATTTTAGAAGAATTGTGATGAAGGAAGATGGAGGACACACCTAAAGAAGACCCGAGTAAACCCTGCACTAAGTCTTGCTATTCATGTGGAGAAGAAGGACACATCTCCCAAAATTGTTTGAATGGGGATCTAGTAGAATTCCCGACAGAGGAAGTAGAGTATGACCCACAGGAAATAGAAGCCCTAATTGGAATGGAAAAGTCCAGAAAGAGAAGCAGAGTGGATTCCAGGAAGGATCTGAGTCATATCACCTGTTATAGGTGCAAGGAGTCAGGCACTACCTCAACAATTGCCCAAAAAGGAAACCTCGATACTTGTCAGAAGTAATATGTTTTAGTTGTAATGGAGTAGGGCACTTTGCCAGAGAATGCCCCAAGGAGAAGGAAACTTGTGCTAGATAGTTGAGTTTGCAACAAAAGAAATGGAGTAGTAGAAGTGAGAACATTTTCTTTTATATTGAGGTGTTGAGTTGAGACATGTAATGGAAAAGCGAGAGATTGTAATCACTTGAGAATGAATAAAGTTAGCATCGTTGGTACTGATATGGATTTTATGAGTTGTTACTCTATGAAGAAGAATTTTGGCCATTCTGAGGATATGAGAAATATGGTCTATGGAAGATTTGTGCATTTTAAGGGTGGTAGTACCCTGTAAGAACCGTTGACCCCTGGAAAAGATAAGGATACTCCACTGAGTGGATTTCGGACAAAACGAATACGAGTTTTGTCTCGATATGTGTGATACCCCAAGAGTATGTGGGATGAAGTTTGGAGACCGTCAGTTTGTTTGGAACCAATTGTGATCAAGGAGTTCGGAAGAGAATGGTTAAGTTGATTCCGAGATAGACTAAAAGTAGCTCAGTCCAGGCAGAGAGTTATGTAGACTCAAGGAAGGTAGTCTAATGAATTGGAGACAAGAGCATGTCTTCATGTGTCCCTCTTGCGAGGAGTAAACGATTTGGAGTTAAGGAAAAGTTAGCCCCAAGATTTGTAGGACCGTACCGAGTTTTTTGGAGCGTATGGAGAAGTGGCCAACAAGTTTGGAGTCACCAAAGGACTGTCAGAGTTCATGAAAGTGTTTCATGTTTCTCAGTTGAAGAAGTGCCATGCAGAGATGGGCCAATATTTCCCTGTAAGGACGCTTTGACCGCGGAAAGGATAATGATGTTCCACGAAGTGGAATATGGACTTCATAAGTATAAGTTTTATCTCGGTATGAGGGATACGCCACACGGATGAAGAGATGAGTTACCATTGGATATAAAGGAGGTATGATGTCGGAAATATGGATCAATGTAAACTCCTTGATGAGTCTGAGTAATCAAGTCTTAGTTTGGTGCCAATAGAAGGAAGGAAGACAATACAATTGGATGGATTTAAGAATACTAGGAAGTTGGAAGTTGGAATAATGATCAGTTGCCCGATGATAAGTTCAAGGACTACAAGTGATGAGATGGGCCATAACCCACAGGCCCCAGGACCTGCCAAGAAGCAACACACTCTTGCTGAAGGAAAAACCCTGGAAGAGGATATGCCCTTATCGACAGACGATTTTATAGGAGTAACGCAAAACCTGAGAGTTGTGAAGGAACGATAGATGTTTGTCTGGCTTGCAGAATCTATGGATATATCCGAACTTGGTTCGTCGAAGAGAAATTCTGCAATGCTTGTGAGGATGACCGAGTGTTAGAATGCGAGATTCGCTAAACCGTATACAAGGTAATGATTTGGGTGCGGGATGGATTGATCACCATACCGACTTACTCTTATTATTCGCCTTGCTATATGGGATGGTAAATCTGAGTGACTTACCTATAGTAGAGAGACGACGATCAAAACCTTGTATAAACCTTAGAATGGTATAGGTATTCCCCCCCCCCTTGTACACGGCAGTTGTTGCCAACCGTAGGATATACGGTGAGGTTCAAACCAGACCCATTTCCTGCAGGAGAAACCATAAATTGTTGACCACCATGAGGTATCGATAGTTGTTTAGTATTGGCGCCAGACCCGTCAGCTAAGAAGACCTAGTCACAGAAGAACCTTACCAAGATGAAAGACAAAAGAATTGAGGAAAAGGTTATGCCACTACCGAAAGAGCTCAGGGAAGGAATTTTCTCGAGGATCTAAGAAGACCGACACTGTCAAGAATAAGGATGGAGTATATGAGTATTGATGGGACCGTAACGATGTTTCTAAGGGTGGTAGCACCCCAGACCCCGGAGACGATTGATGGATTTGAGGAGACCCCCAAACCCTAACCTTTTTCTTGCTAGCCTCTCCGAATCTCGAGGACGAGATTCATTTAAGGGTGGTAGGTTTGTAACATCCCAAAATTCTAAATTTTGGAATGTTATAATAAATAGATAGATTTGATTGATTGTTTGATTGATTGTCCTGAAAGTGAGTGAATTCGAAACTTTTTGAAAGTTAAATGAGAGGGAATAAAAGGACTTTCCCAAACTTTCATATTTTGCTTTCTGATCTCCGTGAATTCAAATTCTTTTCACCACAAAACCCTGGAGAGAAGATGACATGACTTCTTCCATTTATTTAAATGACATGGGGTGTTGAAAATATTTGAATTTCATTTGAGAATATTTCCAATTCTGAAACTTTATGCAACTCAATGATTTTCACGAGCGAAGATAAAATGACTTCTTCAAACTATATGAAATATGAGTTGGGAGTTTCAGAGAATTAAATTCAAAGTTCTTTTGAATTTATTTTTCAATTTGGAGTTATTTGAGTTTTATTCATATTATTTTTCTCCGAAATAAAATACATGGAAATTAGGGTAACATGATTCCCTACAATAGAAAATTGGAGAAAAATTTATTTGAAATCATTTTGGTATTTTTTAAAATGATTTTAGTTGGATTTTATTAGACCAGTAGCACTCTTTGAACTATTAGAATTGGTGTGTATTTTATTTAATGCTAGGAAAATGTTCACCGTGTAGAAAATCTTTTTCTGAAAATTTTGATATATTATATGCCTATATAAGTTTTTTTATTATTGTCTCTGTTTGTCTGAAAAAAAATGTAAAAAAAAAGAGATCTCTGTACCGACCGGACCGGGCCGGCCCAGCTCGCCAGGCCACGGCCCAGCCGGCCCAAAGTCGCGCGCGCCTCGTCCCCGAGCTCGGGACAGAGTCCCGAGCCGCCACGCGCCGCCGCCGACCTCGACGGCCGTGACCGCCCCGGCCTCTCCTTGGCCCCTTCCCCAAGGCCGTCGCCACCTCCCCGGCCCTCCCCTTTATATAGAGCCGCTCCCCGCTTCGCCGCCTCCTCTCGCTCCGCGCCGCGCCGCCCCTCCCGCATCTCGCCGCTGCCTGCGCCGCCTCTCGCCACCGACGCCGCATGCGCCGCCGCTTCGCCGCCGCCCGCTGTTGCTGCCCGCGCCGCACTCCGCCCCGCCGTTCGCAGCGCCGCCCCGCGCCGCATCGCCCCGCGCCTCGCCCTGCCTTGCCGGAGAGCCGCCGTCGCCGATCTGCCGCCGCCGACGACCCGCTGCCGAACCGGTACAAAAACCACCCGGTTCGCCGGTTTTTTTAGGGTTCGGTTTTCGTTTAAAAAAACGGTTTAGTTTTTTTTAATTAGATCTATTTAGGGAACGTTCTCTGTTAAGAACTAGTTAGCAAACATTCACTCTTTAGCTTTTTCTTTTTCTGTCATTTTCGGCCAGGGACCTATCCATGAAGATATTTTTTTTGGAGATTAGACCCTGATTTTCAAATGACTATAACTTTTTACTCGTTAGTCCAAATCCAACGAAACCAACGCCCATGTCTTCGTTATGATCTCCTCTATCCAGTAAAACAACTTAAACATGTTTTTGAAAAGTTTAAAATTTGAATTAGATCAGATTTGAATTCAAACTTCATTTAATCATAACTTGAGTTTCGTAGCTCCGTTTGAGTTGATTCTTTTTGCAAATCGAAGCTCTTGACCTAAACATTCTAATAAGGCCAAATTCACATAATTTTGGTACTGTTAGAAATTGTTTTATGTTGCAAGAGTTATTTGCTTGGTTTCGATGTTTTCCGAATTGTTTTCTTCGTTCTTCCCGATCTTTTGAGTGATTGCTTATGTGTGGTTACTATTGCTTGCTTACGATAGATTGACCGGAGTGTGACGAGTAGATCTATCAAGAGTTTTGAGTGCGAATCATCTTCATCAACATTGCAGGCAAGTTCACACTTTGATCATACCTTTTCTACAACCCAGTTTTATTGCATTAGATCAATCCTCACACATTGCATGATTAGGATCTAATTAAATTTTGGGATGGGAAGTAGATGAGGTAGTACCTATTACCTGTTTATTATCAAACCTTTGGGAGTTACTTCTACGTTTGCTTATTATGCCATGCTATGCCAGTAGACGTGGATTGGGTGAGTGAAATCCATGACAGATGTGAGATTGATAATTAATGGTTTATCTAAGGTGGCAACCTAAACACACATCTGGGTGGATTGAGGCACCTGGGGATTCCAGGACTTGCCTGTTTTTCTTTTGGACCGCCACCCAGGCTCAAAGGGATCATGAGATTATTCATACTAGAAACTTCCGTGTGCAGCCACATGCCATTATGGGCTCTGGCATAGTTGATTAAGTTGTGCGAACTCTTACAGTGGTAGACTAGCAGATGTAGGGGATGTAGGTGGTACGGTCTACCTGATCGTAAGGTGCTAGCGCTTCTGAAATACTATGTCTCGGTCATCCGTCTTCTCAAACACCCTATAGTGCGAGAAACCAAACGGAGGCGATCGAGTCTTGTGGGGAAAAGTGCGCAAACCTCTGCAGAGTGTATAAACTAATCATGATTAGCCGTGTCCCCGGTTATGGACATCTTGAGTATCTAGTTCTTGGATTATCCTGTTGATCTCATCACGTTACTTTAAATGAATATTGTTGGGTTTAATGATGTTACTTAATTGGGATTGAGAATGCTGTCAACCATTCTCAATGTTTAACAACCACCATGATAGTTAAATAAAATTTATTCCTTTGAAGTAGGGAAAAATTGGCTTTACGCAAAAACCTTATAACCATAGAGCTTTTCCACCAGCCAAATATGCATGTAGTGATAGTCTTTATTCATCATTCTCTATGGTGTGAATTTGCCAGTACATTCAATGTACTGACCCATTTCGGGCTGCAACGTCTCATGTTGCAGGTTTCTTACGACGAGTAAGTGATACGTTAGGGTTACGATTCTACACTCAACTTTGCCATTGGTGTTGATGGGAATCCACAACCTTGTTGCTTCCGCTATATGGATTGAGCTAATAGTATTTACGTTACTTTATACATGTGATTTACCTCTGTTATAAATCCTTCGAGTACTGTGTGTGTCAGCATACCGATCCAGGGATGACACTTAAGCACAGAGACTTGATCCATTCGGGTCAGGTCGCATGAAGAGCCTGGCTGACAAGTGTGTGCAAGCCTACAATGAGGCTGAGAAGCGCAAGGCCCTTGGGCGTCCTGGCATCGACCCCAGGATGGCTGCAAGGACGAAGAAGAAGCCCGCTATGGCCGAACCCGACGCACCAAGGCAGGAAGCACATCCCATTGTCTTCCCAACCAGCATGACTGGCCCGAAGCCAAAAGCCAGGTCTACCGCTTCAGAACTGAAGAAGACGAGGACTGCTGAGGCTGAAGCCAGAAAGAGGAAACATCCTGAAGCCTCTGCTGCTGCTCCCTCCAAGAAGAAGCGCAAGACCAAGAAGGAACGGGCTGCTCCCACAGAGCCCCTGGTTGTTGAACCTATCTCAATGGTTCGCCCTGCATCTACACACCAAGAGCGCCAACTGATTGTCCATGAGCCTGCTTCCACAGAGGCTCATGAAGCTGAAGACATTCCAGCAGCTGATCCCACCACTGCTGAAGACATTGGTCACCATGACAATGTTGACGATGATGTAGTTCTTCCTCAGATCGAGCACCAACAGGTATCATCGCCTGTGCTTACGCACAGCGAACTCATCATCATTGGTCGTCCTCTAACGCCAATTGCTCAGGATGCATCATGGGCTGATCACCCACAACAACAAGTCACACCACCCAGGCAAGAAGAAGAAGATGACTTTGAGGCCCAGCCAACTCCATCTCCAAAGGCATCGCTAGCGTTACGCAGGCTTCGCAAAGGACCAAGGTCTCAAGTCTCCGAGTATGAGGCTAAAACTGCTGAAGGCATTCCGGCTGCATCAGCCGATGGCACCCAAGAAGAAGAACGTGTCCCTACTCCCCCAACTACTGAAGAAGCTGTTCTCGAGGAGAACGTGTCTGTGCCCAACCCTCCAGCTCATCAAGTGGAGGTAGAAAATCTTGAGGCTGCCACCACCAACACGAATGAAGCCACTGACGTTGTCATGGCTGAAGCAAATGTGGAGCCTACACCAACCCAAGAACCAGAAGTCAGCGAAGCCAATGATGCTACTGCTTCTGTTCCTGTGCCTGCTGCTGGTCCTCAGTTTGACTATCATATTAAGCATAGGCCTCAGGTACAGAAGCCAATGCCAAGGTTGCCCAGGTTTCCAGGTCCTGCATCAGCACCTGGATCCTTTAATGTCAATGGCTTCAAAGCAGACAACACCTTCTTCAACAGTTCCAAGAACCCCTACTCAAGGGAAAGAATATCTTCTTATCGGTTCTGGAGCTATCCGCAGCGAAGTTATTACTCATGCATTCTGTACAATCAAGGTCGCATCTTCCCTCATATGCGTCTTGACACCGAAGCAATAACTGGTCTGCCCTGCTTGGAAGAAGCTCTGGATTGCTTCAAAGAGGTTGGATTGTTGCCTTTCGTCACCGACCAAGAGCACTGGAATGAAGAGTTGCTGCTCCAATTTTACGCCACACTTCACATACGTGGTTACAACAGAGATCCGAAGACTTGGGTCCTTGAGTGGATGACAGGAAATGTTCATCACGAAGCCAAAGCCTTTGATATCATTGAGCTCACTAGTCTGCCCACTCCTGGAGATCTCTATGAACCTGGATGTCAGCTTCACAGTGAAGCTATGGAGAGCATCTTTCAGAAGCCTGAACCGAACATGAGTCAGATGCTCAGTATGATGAAGCCTTTGCCACAAGATGCTACATATCCTAAGGAGTTCTTTGTTGAAGACCTTGAGTATCTGCCAAGGACTATCTATCACATTATAAGGCGAACTCTCTGGCCCATCAAAGGACATTCTCCACATGCAAAGCTGGAAGGTGCAATGAAGACTTTGGTCTTCTATATTCTTCATGGCAAATGCTTCAATGCACAAGACTTCTTCATCCGCCAACTTGCTGCATCAGGATCTGATCTTTTTGGCTTGAAGTTCTACGCTCCATGGATAATGCGGCTGATTAAACTCCACTCAGCTATCTCATATCAGCCATCTGCTCGCAATCATCGGATCTTTCTACTTGATGTGGATATGTCCGTTGAAGATATTTATCCAGAGCCTGCCAAGGAACCTCTTAGTCTTCAGAATGCGGAGCATCAAAGTTTCACTCAGAACATTGAAGGAGTTGAAGCAGTCACTCGTGTTTATCCTCTGGCTGGTACTACACGTGCACCTCATCGTTCCCTTACTGAAGCCACTGAAAGCACTATTGCCCAACGACCCAAGAAGCGATCTCGTGTCATCAATGACCGAGAGCTTCTGGTTGCTCTTCATCAGAAACAGGATAGGCATCATGACTGGCTGAAGCGCCAAATGCAAAGCCTCTTGGTGGATGTCAACCGCATTCGCAATCTTGCCACCAAGAATGCCTTTGTTACCCATGAAACATGTCGGCGTACATGGAAAGGGCTGACGCTTATGTGTTCTGAGGATGATCTTCAAGAGGATGGCTTCTCTGAACGTTTCAAGTTTGACTCCACACCTCCCCGAAGGGCTGTGCTGCGACGAACTCCATCTCTTGAAGACTCTGAGTTCTCTTCCTCTGCGGCAACTGTGAATGCCAAAGTAATCGAGGACGAAGATGATGCCACTTCACCGCCCCCTACTTCTGCACCGCCAAACACCACCGACGACCTTGCTGCTTCACCTACTCTTCATGGGAACGAGTAGATGCTCTATGTCTTCAAACCTTTTTGGTCCTCACTGACAAAAGGGGGAGAAGCATATGAGTTTGATAGTCTTCAAGCGGTTCCATATGGGCGGTTACTTTATGTTTTGCCTAGTGTTTACAACTCTCATTTTGATACATTTGGTTCTTTAAGTTGTAACACTTAAACTCGATAGTCGTCTGCTACTTATTTGCTATTTTGTGATGCGATGATAAATTCCGCATGTGCGACGATAAATTCCGCACTTAGATCATTTTGCAGACGTCCATTTTTCATTATGCATGTCATTATCTTCACATACCTTTCATGCATGATGAATTGTCATCATAAGTTGAAGAGGATCTCCACAAGCACAACCTGCCATGTGCATTTGCATTCCAAAAGCAAATTATTTATATGCACATCTTCAGGGGGAGCCCTTGCAACTTATGAAGACAATTCCTTATCCTTTACAACTTCACATATTATATTCCCCGTTGAAAACTTCAACTAGTTTGTCATCAATCACCAAAAAGGGGGAGATTGTAAGTGCATCTAGTGCCACCCCTAGTTGGTTTTGGAGTATTGACGACAAACCTAGTTGAGGGACTAATGTGTTTGTGAGAATTGCAGGATAACACAGGTAGAAAGTCCCTCAGTGATTCGTTTTCCTACTAGAGATGACCCCTAAAAATGTATGAAGACATTGAAGTCAAAAGTGGTATGTGAAGACATTCACATTGAAGACTATGACAAGAGAAGACATCGCATGAAGACTATGGAGCGCGAAGACTTAGGTCTTTCGTAGTTCTTTTTCTTCTTTGTTGAGTCATAGGAACCACCGTACTGTTAAGTGGGGTCCAAGAAAACCAGTCAGAATGACTGAAGTGATGCTTAACCAAAATCCTATGTCTTCGAGTGAAGACTATGAGAGCGAATCTTGTTCAGAGTTGGACAAGTCAGCTTTGCTTGTAGCCTAGGTAAAGTTGCCGTGTGTGTTTGAAATCTGACCGTTGGAACACATGTCAGTTCCTTAGTGACCCAGGGTCATTTCGGACAAATCAGGTCGGTTGCCTAGTGGCTATAAATAGCCCACCCCATACAACCATAAACGGTTGGCTGCTTAGAGTTAAAGTACGGCTTTTGTCGTTTGAGAGCAACCCACCTCGAAGCCTTTGAGAGAGAATTCCTTGAGAGGATAAAGCCCTAACCACCCAGAGCCAAAGAGTGTTAGGCATCACTTAAGTCTTCTTGTCTGTGTGATCTGAAGACTTATTACACTTGAGGACTGTGAATCCTCCAGCCGGTTAGGTGTCGCGTTCTGAGCATCCAAGAGTCATTGTGGATCGCCGGTGAATGAAGTCTGTGAAGGTTTGGAAGTCTACCTTGAAGACTTACCAGAGTAATTGGGCGAGGATTGGGTGTCCTTAGCTCAAGGGGAATAAGGTGAAGACAAGGTCTTCTGAGTTGAATCTCAGCCTCCCTAACCAGACGTATAGTTGTGACAGCAACTGGAACTGGTCCAACAAATCATTGTCTTCAACGAGTCACTGGTTTCATCCTTCCCTTCCCTTTACGTACTGTTGGTTCTTGTGAAGTCATTGTACGATAGCATCACCATTCGACTTCACTAAGTGATTATGTGTACCGATTGGCTTCTCAACATCTTCCTACCTGATCCTTACTGCCTAGCTGCTATTTGTCATTGTGCTTTCACTTCATTGAATACATGATATGGTTTGCCTAGTGTAGTCTACCTTTCGCTGCATGATAATAGGTTTATGTCTATCGTTTGTCTTTGAAACTTACATGTTTTGAAGACTTTCATAAAAATTGCCTATTCACCCCCCCTCTAGTCAATCACTAGCACTTTCAATGTCTCTTACCGATCTACCGCTATCATTTTGGGGCTATGCTTTAGAGACTGCCGCATTCACTTTAAATAGGGCTCCGTCGAAATCCGTTGAGACGACACCATATGAATTATGGTTTGGGAAGAAACCTAAGCTGTCGTTTCTGAAAGTTTGGGGATGCGATGCTTATGTCAAGAAACTTCAACCTGAAAAGCTCGAACCCAAGTCGGAAAAATGCGTCTTCATAGGATACCCTAAGGAAACTATTGGGTATACCTTCTACCTCAGATCCGAAGGCAAGATCTTTGTTGCAAAGAATGGATCCTTTCTAGAGAAAGAGTTTCTCTCGAAAGAAGTAAGTGGGAGGAAAGTAGAACTTGATGAGGTACTGCCTCTTGAACCAGAAAGTGGTGCAGCTCAAGAAAATGTTTATGTGGTGCCTGCACCGATTAGAGAGGAAGTTAATCATGATGGTCATGAAACTTCAGATCAAGTTGCTACTGAACTTCATAGGTCCACAAGGACACGTTCCGTACTAGAGTGGTACGGCAACCCTGTCCTAGAAATCATGTTGTTAGACAATGGTGAACCTTCAAACTATGAAGAAGCGATGGCGGGCCTCGATTCCGACAAATGGCTGGAAGCCATGAAATCCGAGATAGGATCCATGTATGAAAACGAAGTATGGACTTTGACTGACTTGCCCGATGATCGGCGAGCCATAGAAAATAAATGGATCTTCAAGAAGAAGACAGACGCGGATGGTAATGTGACCATCAATAAGGCAACCGGCAGGAGCCATAGGAGTTGTCTTAATTTATTTATGACCTGTGTGTCAACATAAACATCATGTAATTACTTTACTTTATCGCTAACCGTTAGCCATAGTAGTATAAGTAATAGTTGGCGAGACAACTTCATGAAGACACGATGATGGAGATCATGATGATGGAGGTCATGGTGTCATGCCGGTGACGATGATGATCATGGCGCCCTGAAGATGGAGATCAAAAGGAGCAAAATGATATTGGCCATATCATGTCACTATTTGATTGCATGTGATGTTTATCATGTTTTTATATCTTATTTGCTTAGAACGACGGTAGCTTAAATAAGATGATCCCTCACAATAATTTCAAGAAAGTGTTCCCCCTAACTGTGCACCGTTGCTAAGGTCCATTGTTCCGAAGCACCATGTGATGATCGGGTGTGATAGGTTCTAACGCTCGCATGCAACGGGTGTAAGCCAGATTTACACACGCAATACACTTAGGTTGACTTGACGAGCCTAGCATGTACAGACATGGCCTCGGAACACGGAGGATCGAAAGGTCGAACATGAGTCGTATAGAGGATACGATCAACATGAAGATGTTCACCGATGATTACTAGTCCGTCTCACGTGATGATCGGACACGGCCTAGTTGAGTCGGATCATGTATCACTTAGATGACTAGAGGGATGTCTATCTGAGTGGGAGTTCATTAAATAATTTGATTAGATGAACTTAGTTATCATGAACATAGTCTAAAACTTTGCAATATGTCTTGTAGATCAAATTGCCCACTCTAATGTTGCTCTCAACTTCAACGCGTTCCTAGAGAAAACCAAGCTGAAAGATGATGGTAGCAACTACACGAACTGGGTCCGTGACCTGAGGATTATCCTCATAGCTGCCAAGAAAGCATATGTCCTTGAAACACCGCTAGGTGATGCACATGTTTTCCCATCAACTCAAGACGTTATGAACGCCTGGCAGTCGCGTAGTGATGATTACTCCCTGGTTCAGTGCGGCATGCTTTACAGCTTAGAACCGGGGCTCCAAAAGCGTTTTGAGCAACACGAAGCATATGAGATGTTCCAAGAGCTGAAAATGGTTTTCAAGCTCATGCCCGAGTCGAGAGATATGAAGCCTCCGACAAGTTCTACAGTTGTAAGATGGAGGAGAACAGTTCTGTCAACAAGCACATACTCAAAATGTCTGGGTTGCACAGCCGCTTGTCTCAGCTGGGAGTCAATCTCCCGGATAACGCGGTCGTTGGCAGAATCCTTCAGTCGCTTCCACCTAGCTACAAGAGCTTTGTGATGAACTTCAATATGCAGGGGATGGAAAAGACCATTCCTGAGGTATATTCAATGCTGAAATCGGCGGAGGTGGAGATCAAAAAGGAACATCAAGTGTTGATGTTGAATAAAACCACTAAGTTCAAGAAAGGCAGGGGTGAAAAGAACTTCAAGAAGGACGGCAAGGGAGTTGCCGCGCCCGGTAAGCAAGCTGCCGGGAAGAAGCCAAAGAATGGACCCAAGCGTGAGACTGAGTGCTTTTATTGCAAGGGAAACAGTCACTGGAAGCGGAACTGCCCCAAGTACTTAGCGGATAAGAAGACCGGTAATACCAAAGGTATATGTGATATACATGTTATTGATGTGTACCTAACCAGCGCTCGTAGTAGCTCCTGGGTATTTGATACCGGTGCGGTTGCTCATATTTGTAACTCAAAATAGGAGCTGCGGAATAAGCGGAGACTGGCGAAGGACGAGGTGACGATGCGTGTCGGGAATGGTTCCAAGGTCGATGTGATCGCCATCGGCACGCTACCTCTACATTTACCTACGGGATTAGTTTTAAACCTCAATAATTGTTATTTAGTGCCAGCTTTGAGCATGAACATTGTATCTGGATCTCGTTTAATGCGAGATGGCTACTCATTTAAATCTGAGAATAATGGTTGTTCTATTTATATGAGAGATATGTTTTATGGTCATGCCCCACTGGTCAATGGTTTATTCTTATTTAATATCGAACATGATGGTACACATATTAATAGTGTGAATGCCAAAAGATGTAAGGTTGGTAATGATAGTCCTTCATACTTGTGGCACTGCCGCCTTGGTCACATTGGTGTCAAACGCATGAAGAAACTCCATGCAGATGGACTTTTGGAGTCTCTTGATTATGAATCATTTGACACGCGCGAACCATGCCTAATGGGCAAAATGACCAAGACTCCGTTCTCCGGAACAATGGAGTGAGCAACCAACTTATTGGAAATCATACATACTGATGTGTGCGGTCCAATGAGCGTTGAAGCTCACGGTGGTTATCGTTATGTTCTCACCCTCACTGATGACTTGAGTAGATATGGGTATGTCTACTTAATGAAACACAAGTCTGAGACCTTTGAAAAGTTCAAGGAATTTCAAAATGAGGTAGAGAATCAATGTGACAGGAAAATAAAGTTCTTGCGATCAGATCGTGGGGGAGAATATTTGAGTCACGAATTTGGCACGCACTTAAGGAAATGTGGAATTGTTTCACAACTCATGCCGCCTGGAACACCTCAGCGCAATGGTGTGTCCGAACGTCGTAATCGCACTCTATTGGATATGGTGCGATCTATGATGTCTGTAAGTGCATCTAGTGCCACCCCTAGTTGGTTTTGGAGTATTGACGACAAACCTAGTTGAGGGACTAATGTGTTTGTGAGAATTGCAGGATAACACAGGTAGAAAGTCCCTCAGTGATTCGTTTTCCTACCATAGATGACCCCTAAAAATGTATGAAGACATTGAAGTCAAAGGTGGTATGTGAAGACATTCACATTGAAGACTATGACAAGAGAAGACATCACATGAAGACTATGGAGCGCGAAGACTTAGATCTTTCGTAGTTATTTTTCTTCTTTGTTGAGTCATAGGAACCACCGTACTGTTAAGTGGGGTCCAAGAAAACCAGTCAGAATGACTGAAGTGATGCTTAACCAAAATCCTATGTCTTCGAGTGAAGACTATGAGAGCAAATCTTGTTCAGAGTTGGACAAGTCAGCTTTGCTTATAGCCCAAGTAAAGTTGCCGTGTGTGTTTGAAATATGACCGTGGGAACACGTGTCAGTTCCTTAGTGACCCAGGGTCATTTCGGACAAATCAGGTCGGGTTGCCTAGTGGCTATAAATAGCCCACCCCCTACAACCATAAACGGTTGGCTGCTCAGAGTTAAAGTACGGCTTTTGTCGTTTGAGAGCAACCCACCTCGAAGCCTTTGAGAGAGAATTCCTTGAGAGGATAAAGCCCTAACCACCCAGAGCCAAAGAGTGTTAGGCATCACTTAAATCTTCTTGTCTGTGTGATCTGAAGACTTATTACACTTGAGGACTGTGAATCCTCCAGCCGGTTAGGCGTCGTGTTCTGAGCATCCAAGAGTCATTGTGGATCGCCGGTGAACGAAGTCTGTGAAGGTTTGGAAGTCTACCTTGAAGACTTACCAGAGTAATTGGGCGAGGATTGGGTGTCCTTAGCTCAAGGGGAATAAGGTGAAGACGAGGTCTTCTGAGTTGAATCTCAGCCTCCCTAACCAGACGTACAGTTGTCACAGCAACTGGAACTGGTCCAACAAATCATTGTCTTCAACGAGTCACTGGTTTCATCCTTCCCTTCCCTTTACTTACTGTTGGTTCTTGTGAAGTCATTGTACGATAGCATCACCATTCGACTTCACTAAGTGATTATGTGTACTGATTGGCTTCTCAACATCTTCCTACCTGATCCTTACTGCCTAGCTGCTATTTGTCATTGTGCTTTCACTTCATTGAATACATGACTATGGTTTGCCTAGTGTAGTCTACCTTCCGCTGCATGATAATAGGATTATGTCTATCGTTTTTATTCGAAACTTACATGTTTTGAAGACTTCCATAAAAATCGCCTATTCACCCCCCTCTAGTCGATCACTAGCACTTTCAATTGGTATCAGAGCAAGGTACTCCCTTGTTCTGTGTGATTCGGTTTAACCACCTGGAGTTTTAGCTATGTCGACTGCAGGGATAATTAAAGTCTCCGCTGCATGCCCCGTCTTCGATGGAACTGAATATCCCTACTGGAAGAATAAGATGCGCATGCATCTTGAAGCCATTGATGTCGACCTATGGTATGTCGTCAAGAACGGCATTCCCAAGGCTGGAGAAGGTGTCACTGCCGCTGATGTCAAGAAGTTCGTTCAACTGGACTCTACTGCCAAGAATATCATCTGTGGTCATCCGACCAAAGGACAGTATGGCCGCGTGAGTGCTTTGGAAAAATCTAAGCTAGTCTGGGACTGGCTATCCAAGGTCAACGAAGGCGTCTCAACCCAGAGAGATCAGAGAATCAGTGTCCTTCGCAACCTCTTCATCCGCTTCAAGAGAAATGATAATGAGAATGTCCAGCTCACGTTTGATCGACTCACTGACATCACAAATGAACTTCAAGCCCTCGGCGCTACTGAGATCACCAAGCATGAAGTCGTCAAGACACTCCTGAGATCACATGGCAGTTCGTTTGACACCCTAGCCCTGATGATTCAAGAACGTCCTGATTTCAAGACACTCGATCCGTCTGACATACTTGAGAGGCTCAACACACACGAGTTTCAGCTTTCTGAGAAAAGAGACATCTACGGTCCCAACTATGGGCGAACTCGTGCCTTGAAGGCAAAGGCTGTCTCCTCATCTGGAGAAGAATCTGACAGCAGTTCTGATGATCCTGAAGACATTGGAAGGGAGCTTGCTATGCTTGTGAAGAAGTTCCAAAAATTCACCAAGAAGAAAGGCCTTAGAAAGTTGTCACGATCAAGCTCAAGGAATGATGAAGCTTCTGCTCATGACTACAAGAAGAGAACATGTCACAAGTGCAAGAAACCTGGCCACTACATCTCTGAGTGTCCACAGTGGGACAATGAGAACAACAAGAAGAAGAAGAGCAAGGAGTATGACTCTGACGACAAGAAGAAGAAGAAATACTCAAAATCTTCTTCCAAGTCTTCCTCCAAGTCTTCATCACACAAGAAGAGCTCATCTGGCAAGGCACGTGCGTTTGTTGGCAAGGAAATGGACTCTGAGGATGAGTCCGCTTCTGAGGAGGCGGAGGTGGAGTCTGAGGAGGAGTCTGATTCTGGCATTGCAAGTCTGGCTACAGCATACGTTGCCAAGTCCATCTTCAACACTGAAGAAAATGACTTCATCACCAACACCGATGCAAATGACAAGGACCACTCCGCTCCTTCCTACTGCTTCATGGCACGTGGTGCCAAGGTAAACACACGCACTACTCACTATCAAACATCTAGTGACGATGACTCTGATTGTGGTTCCAAACCCAGCTACAAAACACTTGCTAAAATTGCAACTGAGCAACAGAAAACCATGGAACACATTCAAAAACTGTTAGACAAAAGCGATGATCTGTTAGACGCTGAAATGACTCGATCTCAGTCCTTAATTGAAGACATAAAAAATCTTCATGTTAAGTATGAGGAACTTGAAAGTCGTCATGAAACGCTCTCAACAGCTCATGAAAGGCTTTCCTATGATTATCTTCAAAGGAAGCAAGATCTTGAGAAATTGAGAGCGGCTCATGAAGATCTTCAAAAAGAAAACGAGTCACTTCGCGCTGAACAGACAAGTTCAGCTCAGGAAGGATTTGAACCACCATGTCTTAAATGCATTGAGTGTGATAACGCTACTTCTGTTGCTGAATGTTCTACTGCTGCCATTGTTGCAATATCTTCAACTGTTGATGTGGAAACTAACCCCTCTGCTGAGGACACCACTGCTATTGCTGATGAGAATGCTAGGTTGAAGACACTGCTGGAAACAGGGATGTACAAAAGTCTCAAAGGGCATCAGACACTATGTGATGTCCTCAAAAGGCAGATCCTGAACCGAAACCCTAGGAAAGAGGGTGTTGGGTTCGTAAGGAAAATGAATGCTGATGGCTCTTACTGGAAACCTGAGCAGTACCCCAAAACCACATGGGTTGTTGCAAAGGAACCTTCAGCAGATCCATCCACTCTATCTGGCTTCACTTGTGCTAACCCCATTGTTATTGATGAATCCTTTGATGCAAACTATAAACTATTTAAGAATCGGAATGGTGAAGTGTTTTCCAGATATATTGGTACTAACTGCAGGAATGGACCGCCTATGAAGAAGATCTGGGTGCCGAAAAGGTGTTTGGAGAATCTTCCTGTGAATGTCATCATGACACCACAGGTGAAGAAGACAAACCCCAGACCACAGGCTTCATACGGTCCAAAGGCTTCATACAGATAGAGGACTCACCTGAGTCACACTAACACAAATGTTTTGCAGGGAAGCCATACTCAGGCCTATGAATATGAGCGCGGTTCATCAAATCGCCATGTTCATAAGACCAAGAACTATTCTGCTTATTCTTATGAATACTATTGTCCACCTGCAAGACTTTTTGCTAGCGCTCCAAAGCCAAAGTTCTCAAATGCTGCACTTAGACTTATTGCTTTGAAGCCACCCCTGAAGATGTGGGTGGCTAAGAAAGCTTAACTCTCTTTTGCAGGGAAAGGTCTCCAGCCGAAAACCAAAATCGTTTGACACTATTGCTGGGGACCTTAAACATCTTGTAGGGCGCAAGATCAAATGCCCAAATGGTCTTACTATGTACTTTGTTTCTGAATCGCTTGCAACTTGACCTATCAATCCTAATCTCGATCTAAGCTTTAATAATCCACTGGTTCGTCAAATGTTTTTGCTTCACAATTCTCTTCGTGAAGCCTATCCCCCTAACTGCACTGTAGGGTATGACACCAGCTGCTTCAGAATGGATTATTGATAGTGGGTGTACAAATCACATGACTGGCAAGCGAAGACTTCTCATGGACTCAACTTTACGTCCATCAGACAAAAGTCACATCACATTTGCTGACACTGGTAAAAGCAAGGTATTGGGTCTAGGTAGAGTTGCAATCTCAAAGGATCAACACATGGATAAAGTCATGCTTGTTGAATCCCTTGGTTTCAACTTAATGTCTGTCTCAATGCTTTGTGATTTAAACATGATTGTGATGTTTGGAAAATATCGTTGCCTTGTACTAATGGAATCTGACAAGTCTCTAGTGTTTGAAGGGTATCGAAAAGATGATTTGTATGTTGTAGATTTCTCAGCAGGACCACAACTTGCAGTATGTCTTCTAGCAAAAGCTTCTGAATGCTGGCTCTGGCATCAAAGGCTAGGGCATGCTGGCATGAGGAACCTCCACACCCTTGCAAGGAAGAAGCATGTCATAGGCATCGAGGGCATAAAGTTCAAGAAGGATCACTTATGAGGTGCCTGTGAAGCAGGAAAGATGACGAGGGCCAAGCATCCCTCGAAGACAATCATGACAATGACTCAACCCTTCAAACTGCTACACATGGATCTTTTCGGTCCCACTCATTACTCAACTCTTACTACTACTGCTTGTCTCTATGGCTTTGTCATTGTTGATGATTATTCAAGATATACTTGGGTGCATATAATCCTTTACAAGACTGAAGAGCAGGATGTCTTCAGACGCTTCGCCAATTGAGCAATGAACAACTATGGCGCCAAGATAAAGCACATCAGAAGTGACAATGGCACTGAATTCAAGAACACTGGCCTAGATACATATCTTGATACTTTGGGCATCACACATGAATTCTCAGCTCCGTACACGCCACAGCAGAATGGCGTCGTCGAACGCAAGAACAGAACACTTATTGAGATGGCTCGGACGATGCTAGATGAATACAAGACTCCAAGAAAATTCTGGCCTGAAGCCATTGACACTGCATGCCATATCATCAACTGTGTTTATCTTCACAAGCTTCTGAACAAGACATCCTATGAGCTCCTTACTGGCAAGAAGCCAAATGTCAGTTACTTCAGAGTATTTGGCGCCAAGTGCTGGATCAAGGATCCACATCACACTTCAAAATTTGCACCAAAAGCACATGAGGGTTTTATGCTTGGATATGGAAAGGATTCACACTCCTACAGAGTCTTCAATCTCTTTCATTACAAAGTGGTTGAAACAGTGGATGTGCGGTTCGATGAAACTAACGGCTCACAAAGAGAGCACCTGCCAAATGTGCTAGATGAAGTTCCATCCAGTGAATCAATCAAACTTATGGGAACTGGAGAAATCATACCTTCTGAAGCTCAACCTGAAGAAGAACTTATCATCTCCACACCTGATCAACCTGAAGACAATGCTCAGCCTGAAGACAATCCCTCTAACAATGACAATGATCAGCAAGAGCAAAATCTTCGTCCTGTACATCCTCGTGTTGCAAATAAAGTGCAGATTGAGAGAATAATCGATAGCATCAATGCACCAGGTCCACTCACTCGTTCAAGGGCAACACAGCTAGCAAATTTCTGTGGGCACTTCGCATTCGTCTCAATAACAGAACCTAAGAAAGTTGAAGAAGCCTTCATGGAACCTGAATGGATTCAAGCTATGGAATAAGAGCTTTAACAGTTTGAGCTGAATAATGTATGGGAACTGGTTAAGCGTCCTGATCCTCGGAAGCACAATATAATAGGCACCAAATGGATATATCGCAACAAGCAAGATGAGCATGGTCAAGTTGTCAGAAACAAAGCTCGTCTCATTGCTCAAGGATACACTCAAGTTGAAGGGATTGACTCCGATGAAACATTTGCTCCCGTGGCTAGACTTGAAGCCATACGCATACTGCTGGCCTATGCAAATCATCACAACATACTTCTATATCAAATGGATGTGAAGAGCGCTTTTCTCAATGGCAAGATTGAAGAAGAAGTGTATGTTGCACAACCGCCTGGCTTTGAAGATCCAAAACATCCTGACATGGTATACAAGCTCAACAAGGCACTGTATGGCCTCAAACAAGCCCCTCAGGCTTGGTATGACACACTCAAAGACTTCCTGAAGAGCAAAGGCTTCAAATCTGGTTCCCTCGACCCCACTCTCTTCACGAAGACATATGATGGTGAACTGTTTGTGTGCCAAATATATGTGGATGACATTATCTTCGGCTGCACCAATCAGAAATACAGTGAAGAGTTTGGATATATGATGCAAGAGCAATATCAGATGTCCATGATGGGTGAGCTGAAGTTCTTCCTTGGTCTTCAAATACGTCAGCAACGCAACGGCATCTTTATATCTCAAGAGAAGTATCTCAAAGATTGCCTGAAGAAGTTTGGTATGCAAGACTGCAAAGGCTTCACGACGCCAATGCCAGCCAAACATCATCTGGGTCCCGACGATAATGGTAAAGAGTTCAATCAAAAGGTATACCGCTCCATGATTGGCTCTTTACTTTATCTATGTGCATCTAGGCCAGATATTATGCTTAGTGTTTGCATGTGTGCTCGATTCCAAGCGGCACCAAAGGAATCGCATCACTTAGCTATGAAGTGAATTCTTTGATATTTGGCTTACACCCCAACTCTAGGATTATGGTATCCAAAGGGCTCAGAGTTTGATCTGGTTGGATTCTCGGATGCTGATTATGCTGGTGACAAGGTGGATCGCAAGTCTACATCAGGCACATGTCACTTTCTGGGACGATCACTTGTATGTTGGTCTTCAAAGAAGCAGAACTATGTATCTCTCTCCACTGCTGAATCTGAATACATTGCTGCTGGATCTTGCTGCACTCAGCTTCTATGGATGAAGCAAACACTCAAAGACTATGGCATTCATCTGAAGCAAGTGCCACTCTACTGCGACAACGAAAGCACCATCAAGATTGCCAACAACCCAGTTCAGCACTCGAAGACAAAGCACATTGAAATTCGTCATCACTTTCTCAGAGATCATGTTGTGGAGGAAGATATTGATTCATACACGTCAACACTGAAGAGCAATTGGCAGATATCTTCACCAAGCCCTTGGATGAGAAGAGATTTTGCAAGTTACGGTGTGAGATAAATATCTTGGAATCCTCAAATGTCCTATGATCAGGCACACATCCTAACACTTATGCATATTGATGACTTAGATGTGCAACACACGAAGTAAAGTATATCTTCAATCAATGAAGACATACATTCTAAGTGTGAATACATTAATGTGGAGTTTGACTTCGGAGCGCCACGATAATTGTGTGCCGTGTCTGGGTCTAATACTTCCTATACGGTGGGTAATGCCACCACAAAATTCGTCTGTTTGAAGTGTTTTACCCATGGTGTTACATTTGCTGTGTCTTCACATTTGGTTTGGCTTCAATCTCAACATGTCTTCATGATTATCTTCATTATGTTGATCATATATATATATATATACTAGTGTTCTGTCCTCTACAGCATTCACTTATAGCTATGTCTTCTTGTTGAATCTTTTGAACTAAGTGAATGTGATTGGACCCTAACCTCTCTATGCTTTCTATCTCAAACTCTATCTCTCCAAATCATATGCATTATATTGAAACTGTCGAATATCTTCTCTGCGTCCTTGTCAGCAGAAGATACAGAGACAAACAATAAGTCCATTTTCAATGCTAATTCCTTCACCTGAAACCCGGAGAAGTGGGAACGACCACCCGACAATCCAGGCGTGTGTGGGAACGTGGAACAACCTCCGATATGTTGCATGATGGCCACGTGTTCTTCAGATGTGAATCGCCAGGGGCACCTGTGTAATAACGCTGTGTCGTCCCTGTCCCTATAAATACACGCCTTACCACAGTCATTATCCTTTCTTCCACTCTCGCACGAACCCTAGCGCCACCGCTAGCCCTCGATGACGCCGGCGACGAAGCGCTTAGCTGCCACGACCTCTCCGACGCCGTCTTCACGCCGGCCGCGGACATCGTCTTCTCCGCCGTCGCCGTAGGTGTCCTCCGTCGCCAAGTTAGGGCACGGACGATCGAACTGCTCGGCCTCCTCTTCCACTCCGTCTAGCAGTTCCTTGTGTGGTAAATAAAACTTCCTTTTTACGGCCCCTTTGATCCTATAGATTCGTCACTTTCTACCACAAGCAGTTTTTGTTCACACAAGTTGGATCCACTTCATACTGCATCTCATATTATCCCTAGTATGTTCACTTATGCTTCACAAAGTAGTTAGATTCCTCACTTGTACTGATCTGTGGATTCGTACAAATCTGGAACCAACTCCTTATCTATGAGTGAATGTCTTCGCACGATGAGGTCAATGTCTTCTAAACTGATTTATCTTCAAAATCTTCTGAGAATGCATATGACCTCCTTCCTTCCCTCGCACCTTAATGCTGTCACAGGTAACATGTCCGTGGGGAGAATCCCTTGGTTCTCATTAGTCTGCATTCATTGCAGAATTCTTATAGCATCATACAAATTCTCCTAAGCCAGTTCCTATTTGTCCAGCAAGCGAAAGCCCTTTGAAGCCTTTGAACGTATGAAGCCATTCAGTTAAAGTTCATGGCTGCAGAGATATCATCAAGAAGGGTGGCAGAAAGCATCGAGGTGAAACATCAAGTGCCCGATGACCTCTCAGAACTGTACAAGACAGAACCAGAAGAGTTACAATCAGCGCAAGACACGAATCCAATGGATTCGACGATATTGGGCAGAACAGTGGTTCAAGTACAGGTTTGTAACCAAAGGAATATGCTAAGAGAATGCCATCAAGCGACCATGGGGAGAATCCTATAAAGAAATCTTCAACCAGTCAAAGATGAAGCATTGAACAAGGCTTCTACCCTGCATGGTCCGTGGACCACAGTCTGCGGATGCTGACCCATCGTCACTGCTATGGTGTCGTGACGACAATCTATTCAAGCGCAACTTCCAGTTTGCCCAGAATTCGGCGAAGCAGAATAAGAAGTCATTGGGACTAGACTTCAACCCTGGTCCTCTGCCCCGTGCCGATGGCACCCGCGAAGCTGAACCCCAATCTTGTTTGGGCCCTTCTACAACCTGGAGGTCTCATTCAACTCATATCGTGGTTCAAGGGACAGCCTGTGGATGAGCCTGCAGATGACGCTGAAATCTGATGAAGCGCCTGCAGCACCGAAGCCAAAGAAACCTGAAGCAGCCTAAAGTGTAACATCCAAAATTTCTAAATTTTGGAATGTTATAATAAATAGATAGATTTGATTGGATTGTTTGATTGATTGACTAAAAGTGAGTGAAATTTGAAAAGTTTTTGAAGTTAAATGAGAGGGAATAAAAGGACTTTCCAAACTTTCATTTTGCTTCTGATCTCCGTGAATTCAAATTCTTTCACCCACACAAAACCCTGGAAGAGAAGATGACATGACCTTCTTCATTATTTAAATGACATGGGGTGTTGAAAATATTTGAATTTCATTTGAGAATATTCCATTCTGAAACTTTATGCAACTCAATGATTTTCACGAGCGAAGATAAAATGACTTCTTCAAACTATATGAAATATGAGTTGGGAAGTTTTCAAGAATTAAATTCAAAGTTCTTTTGAATTTATTTTTCAATTTGGAGTTATTTGAGTTTTATTCAATTATTTTTCTCCAAAAAAATACATGGAAATTAGGGTAACCATGATTCCTTACAATAGAAAATTGAGAAAAATTTATTGGAAATCATTTTGGTATTTTTTAAATGATTTTAAGTTGGATTTTTATTAGACCAGTAGCACTCTTGACTATTAGAATTGGTGTGTATTTTAATTTAATGCTAGGAAAATGTTCACTGTGTGAAAATCTTTTTCGAAAATTTTGATATAATTATATGCCTATATAAGTTTTTTTATTATTGTCTCTGTTTGTCTGAAAAAAAATGTTAAAAAAAAGAGATCTCTGTACCGACCGGACCGGGCCGGCCCAGCTCGCCAGGCCACGGCCCAGCCGGCCCAAAGTCGCGCGCGCCTCGTCCCGAGCTCGGGACAGAGTCCCGAGCCGCCACGCGCCGCCGCCGACCTCGACGGCCGTGACCGCCCCGGCCTCTCCTTGGCCCCTTCCCCAAGGCCGTCGCCACCTCCCCGGCCCTCCCCTTTATATAGAGCCGCTCCCCGCTTCGCCGCCTCCTCTCGCTCCGCGCCGCGCCGCCCCTCCCGCATCTCGCCGCTGCCTGCGCCGCCTCTCGCCGCCGACGCCGCCATGCGCCGCCGCTCGCAGCCGCTCGCCGCCCGCTGTTGCTGCCCGCGCCGCGCCTCCGCCCCGCCGTTCGCAGCGCCGCCCCGCGCTCGCCCTGGCCCTCGCCGGAGAGCCGCCGTCGCCGATCTGCCGCCGCCGACGACCCGCTGCCGAACCGGTACAAAAACCGCCCGGTTCGCCGGTTTTTTTTAGGGTTCGGTTTTCGTTTAAAAAAACGGTTTAGTTTTTTTAATTAGATCTATTTAGGGAACGTTCTCTGTTTAAGAACTAGTTAGCGAACGTTCACTCTTTAGCTTTTTCTTTTTCTGTCATTTCCGGCCAGGGACCTATCTGTGAAGATTTTTTTTGCAGATTAGTCCCTGTTTAAACTATAACTTTTTACTCGTTAGTCCAAATCCAACGAAACCAACGCCCACGTCTTCGTTATGATCTCCTCTATCCAGTAAAACAACTTAAACATGTTTTTGAAAAGTTTAAAATTTGAATTAGATCAGATTTGAATTCAAACTTCGTTTGATCATAACTTGAGTTTCGTAGCTCCGTTTGAGTTGATTCTTTTTGCAAATCGAAGCTCTTGACCTAAACATTCTAATAAGGCCAAATTCACATAATTTTGGTACTGTTAGAAATTGTTTTATGTTGCAAGAGTTATTTGCTTGGTTTCGATGTTTTCCGAATTGTTTTCTTCGTTTTCTGATCTTTTGAGTGATTGCTTATGTGTGGTTACTATTGCTTGCTTACGATAGATTGACCGGAGTGTGACGAGTAGATCTATCAAGATTTTGAGTGCGAATCATCTTCATCAACATTGCAGGCAAGTTCACACTTTGATCATACTTTTCTACAACCCAGTTTTATTGCATTAGATCAATCCTCACACATTGCATGATTAGGATCTAATTAAATTGTGGGATGGGAAGTAGATGAGGTAGTACCTATTACCTGTTTATTATCAAACCTTTGGGAGTTACTTCTACGTTTGCTTATTATGCCATGCTATGCTAGTAGACGTGGATTGGGTGAGTGATATCCATGACAGATGTGAGTTTTTAATTTTAATGGTTTATCTAAGGTGGCAACTTAAACACACATCTGGGTGGATTGAGGCACCTGATGTCTATCAGGACTTGCCTGTTTATTTTGGACCGCCACCCAGGCTCAAAGGGATCATAAGATCTTTCATGCTAGAAACTTCCGTGTGCAGCCACAAGCCATTATGGGCTCTGGCATAGTTGATTAAGTTGTGCGAACTCTTACAGTGGTAGACTAGCAGATGTAGGGGATGTAGGTGGTACGGTCTACCCGATCGTAAGGTGCTAGCGCTTCTGAAAGACTATGTCTCGGTCATCCGTCTTCTCAAACACCATGTAGTGCGAGAAACCAAATGGAGGCGATCGAGTCTTGTGGGGAAAAGTGCGCAAACCTCTGCAGAGTGTATAAACTAATCATGATTAGCCGTGTCCCCGGTTATGGACATCTTGAGTATCTAGTTCTTGGATTATCCTGTTGATCTCATCATGTTACTTTAAATGAATATTGTTGGGTTTAATGATGTTACTTAATTGGGATTGAGAATGCTGTCAACCATTCTCAATGTTCAACAACCACCATGATAGTTAAATAAAATTTATTCCTTTGCAGTAGGGAAAAATTGGCTTTACGCAAAAACCTTATAACCATAGAGCTTTTCCACCAGCCAAATATGCATGTAGTGATAGTCTTTATTCATCATTCTCTATGGTGTGAATTTGCCAGTACATTCAATGTACTGACCCGTTTCGGGCTGCAACGTCTCATGTTGCAGGTTTCTTACGACGAGTAAGTGATACGTTTAGGGTTACTGAAAGTGCGTTATATCGACTAGAGGGGGGGGGGGGTGAATAGGCGATTTTTATGAAAGTCTTCAAAACGTGAGAGTTATGAAGACAAACAGTGAAGATTATGCCTATTACTAAGCAGCGGAAGTTAGATTACACTAGGCCAGCCATGATCATGTATTCAATAGAGTGAAAGCACAATGACAATCAGCTTTAGTGTAATAAGGATCAGGTAGGAAGAAGTTATGAAGCCAAACAGATCACGCATTCACGTTGTGAAGACAAACGATAAAGCAAGCATGCAATGACTTCACAATGAATAACAATAAGTTAAAGGAAGTGAAGATGAAACCAGTGACACGTTGAAGACAATGATTTGTTGGACCAGTTCCAGTTGCTGTGACAACTGTACGTCTGGTTGGAGCGGCTAGGTATTTAAACCAAAGGACACACAGTCCCGGACACCCAGTCAAGGACACTTAAGTCCAAGACACCCAGTCCTCACCGTATTCTCCTTGAACTAAGGTCACACAGACCTCGTCCAATCACTCAGGTAAGTCTTCAAGGTAGACTCCCAAACCTTCACAGACTTCGTTCACTGACAATCCACAATTTCTCTTGGATGCTCAGAACGCGACGCCTAACCGTCTGGAGGATGCACAGTCCTCAAGTGTAATAAGTCTTCAATCACAGACACGAAGACTTAAGTGATGCCCAATTTACTCTGGCTCTGGGTGTTAGGTTTTCTCCTCACTGGAATTTTTCTTTCAAAGGCTTTCGAGGTGGGTGCCTCTCAAACGACAAAAGCCGTGCACTGAAATTGAGCAGCCAACCGTTTATGGTTGTGGGGGTGGACTATTTATAGCCACTTGGCAACCCGACCTGATCTGTCCGAAATGACCCTGGGTCACTAAGGAACTGACACGTGTACCAACGGTCGAATTTTGAACTCACACGGCAACTTTACTTGGGCTACAAGTAAAGCTGACTTGTCTGACTCTGGACAAGATTTTCTCTCAAAGTCTTCGCTCGAAGACATAGGATTTGAATTAGGCATCACTTCAGTCATTCTGACTGGTTCTCTTCGACCCCACTTAACAGTACGGTGGTTCCTATGACACAACATGAATGAAATAAAACTACGAAGGATCTAGGTCTTCGAGTTCAAAGCTTCATAGGGAGTCTTCTCATGTCATTGTCTTCAATATGAATATCTTCATAAACCACCATTGTCTTCAATGTCTTCGTACATTTTTAGGGGTCATCTCTGGTAGTGAAACCGAATCAATGAGGGACTTCTACCTGTGTTTTCCTGCAATTCTCACAAACACATTAGTCCCTCAACTAGGTTTGTCGTCAATACTCCAAAACCAACTAGGGGTGGCACTAGATGCACTTACAATCTCCCCCTTTTTGGTGATTGATGACAAACTAGTTGAAGTTTTCAACGGGGAACATAATTTGTGAAATAGTAAAGGAATTTGTCTTCATAAGTTGCAAGGGCTCCCCCTGAAGATGTGCATATAAGTAATTTGCCTTTTGAATGCAAATGCACATGGCAGGTTGTACTTGTGGAGATCCACTTCAACTTATGATGACAATCCACTATGCATGTGAAAGTATATGAAGATAATGTCATGCATAATGGAAAATGGACGTCTGCAGTAAGAGATAAGTGCGGAATTTATCATCGCACATGCGGAATTTATCTTCGCATAACGGAGTGACAAGCAGGTAGCAGACGGCCATCAAGGCTAAGTGTTACAACTCAAGAAGCAAATGTAGAAACGGGAGTTGTAAGCACGAAGCAAAATTGTAGCAAAATATAAGTGGCACCCGCCAAGTGACCCGCTTGAAGACTATAACCATCATATGCTTCTCCCCCTTTTGTCAGTGATGACCAAAAAGGTTTGAAGACATAGAGGTTTCTACGCGTTCCCAGGCGCAGCAGGGTCGGTGGAGTTGTTTGGCGGTGGTGCAGACGAGCTTGGTGCAGATTCGACGCGCGTTGAAGCAGGTGGAGATGATGTCGCGTCGTCTTCTTCTTCAATAATCCGGGCAGACACGGTGGCAGCAGAAGAAGAGAACTCTGACTCTTCAAGTGATGGTGTGCTGCGCATCACCGCTCTTCTTGGAGGCGTGGAGTCAAATTTGAAGTGCTCTGTGAAGCCATCCTCATGCAGTTCAGCTTCAGGGCACATCATGGTGAGGCCCTTCCAAGTGCGGCGACAGGTCTCGTGTGTGACAAATGCATTCTTGGTTGCCATATTTCTGAGGCGATTGACGTCTTGCATGATGCTTCTCATCTGCCTCTTGAGCCAGTCGTGATGCCTATCTTGCTTTTGGTGAAGAGCCACAAGAAGCTCTCTGTCATTGAGTGCACGAGTGCGCTTCTTGGGTCTCTTTGCAGCTGTGCTGTTGGTGGCTTCAGTTGAGGCAGGGGCACGTGTGGTGCCAGCCATTGGATACACGCGAGAGAGAGCTTCAACACCTTCAATATTTTGAGTGAAGCTCTGGTGTTCTGCATTCTGAAGACTTAGTGGTTGCTTGGCCGGCTCTGGATATATTGCTTCAGCAGATGTGTCCATATCGGGCAAAAATATCCTATGATTGCGGGCTGAGGGTTGATAGGAGATTGCAGAGTGAAGCTTGATCAGCCTCATAACCCAAGGAGCATAAAACTTTAAGCCAAACAGTTCTGAAGCAGACGCTGCAAATTGACGGATGAAGAGATCCTGTGCATTGAAGCATTTGCCATGAAGAATGCAGAAGATGAGAGTCTTCATTGCACCATCAATCGTTGCATATCGAGAGTGTCCCTTGACTGGCCAGAGAGTCCGCCTTATGATGTGATATATTGTTCTGGGCAGGTACTCTAAGTCTTCAACGAAGAACCTAGTTGGATAGGGTGCATTTGGAGGAAATGGCTTCATCATTGAGAGCATCTGACTCATATCTGGCTCAGGACGCTGAAATATGCTCTCAATGGCTTCAGCATGGAGTTGGCACCCTTCTTCAAAGAATTCGCCAGGAGTGGGAAGGCCGGTAAGCTCAATTAGGTCGAAAGCATTGGCTTCATGATGGATATTGCCTGTCATCCACTCCAGGATCCATGTCTTCGGATCTCTGTTATAGCCTTTGATATGCAAAGTGGCATAGAACTGGAGCAGAAGCTCTTCGTTCCAGTGCTCTTCGTCAGTGATAAATGGCAGCAAACCCACTTGCTTGAAGCAATCCAATGCTTCTTCTAGACCAGGCAGACCTCAACAGCTTCAACCTCAAGGCGCTTGTGAGGAAAGATGCGGCCTTGGTTGTAGAGGATGCATGAATAATAGCTGCGTGTTGATGGCTCCAGAACCTATCTGATACAATCCGTTCCCTTGAATAAGGGTTCTTGGAGCGGTCGAAAAATGTGTTATCTGCCCTGAAGCCGTTGATGTTGAAGGAACCAGGAGCTGATGCAGGACCTGGGAACCTTGGTAGTCGTGGGATCGGCTTCTGGACCTGGGGTCTGTGCGCAATATGATAGTTGAATTGTGGTCCGGCAGCAGACTCAGGCACAGAATGTTCAGGAGCAGTAGCTTCGTGTCTTCTGAAGCTGTTGTTGGGGAGGGCTCCACATTTGCTTCGGCGTTGTTTGTGGCAGCCTCAACATTTTCAGCTTCAGGCACGTTCTCCTTGAGAACTGCTTCTTGTTGGTGCGGGGGAGTTGGAGCTTGTGGTATTTCTGCTTGCTCTTCGGCTGATGCAGCCGGAATGTCTTCAGCAGCCTGAGCCCTTGGCCCTTCTGCGAAGCCTATGGAGTGTAGGCGCGGTGGAGTTGCAGTGGGTTGGGGCTCATCTTCCTCCTGTGGGCGATCTGCCCACGACGCATCTTGTGTGATTGGCGTCAATGGACGACCAATACTGATCTGTTCGCTTGTCTCAAGCTGAGGAAGGGCTGCATCACCTTGCACATTGTCTTGGGGACCAATGTCTTCAGCAGCATTAGGGTTGGCTGCTGGAATGTCTTCAGCGTGCGGAGCCTCTATGTAACCAGGCTCATGCACTGTCATCTGACGATCTGCGTCAGGATAGCGGACGCAGAGTGGTTCAACTATCAGGGGCTCTGTGGGAGCAGCCCGAGATTTCTTGGTCTTGCGCTTCTTGATGATGGGTTCAGAAGGAGAGGCTTCAGAATGTTTTCTCTTCTTAGCTTAGCCTCTGCAGTCCGTGTCTTCTTGTGCTGTGAGGCGGTTGATTCGACTCTTTGGCTTCGAGCCAGTCGTTGCAGCGGGGAAGACAATCGGAGCATCAGGTTCTGACCTTGGCGCTTCAGGTTCGGGCACAGCCGCCTTCTTTTTCTTCTTCGCGGCCATCCTGGGGTCAATGCCGGGACGCCCAAGTGCCTTGCGCTTTTCTGCCTCATTGTAGGCTTGCACGCAGCGATCAGCCAAAGTCTTCATGCGTTCTCGCGAGCCTTGAGCTTCGGCACGCGTCTTCAGGAAGTTTCTCTTTCAGCTCGTGCAACATGATCTTGAAGTTTTTCACTTCTTGCACACTGAGCTTGGCCACGTGCTTCTTGAACTGAGCCTTTTCATGATCAATTTTCTGCTTCAGTTCTACAATTCGCTGGGCTATTGCAAGTTCTGAAGCGATTGCACCTTGAAAGGCAACGCTGAGGCCTATGGGTAGCTGCAGATCATTGAAGCTTATGTCTGGTGTGTCAAACCATTCATCGATGAAGTTGTGGATGATGGCGAACATCAAACAGAGGCAGATTGTTGAAGATTTCAGCCTCCTCCTTGCTCTTGATGAGCTGCTCAAGAGCATCATCTCCAAGATCTTCATCGCTTGAGAGATCAATGGCTTCGCAGTGCAGAATGTCAGCAGCTGTGAGCTCTTTGCCTGTGTGTGGCTGAGGCTTCTTGGCTTTTTGGGGCTTGGACACTCGTGATAAGCCTTCTGACTGCACACTGGCTTCAGGAGGTGCAGTTGCTAAAGGCTTCACTCTTGCGATCTTGGGAGAAGCGGCTGGCTTTGAAGCTTTTGGAGCTTTTGGCTTCTTCTGCTTTGGCTTCAGAGCAGCAGGGGCGTCATCTGACTCAGTATCTGCTGGAGGGTCATTCACAGCAGTCCCTTGGACTAGGATGCGAGTGATGAGGCCTGCAAGATTGGCATACGGCCCGATGATATTGGGATTGGCGTTGCGTGTGCCATCTGCCCTTGGTGAGGAGGGACTAGGGTTGAAGTCAAGCCCAAATTTCTTCTTGTTTATCTTCGCTGACTGTTGTGCAAACTGAAAGTTGCGCTTGAAGAGATTATCATCGCGGCACCAGAGAAGTGATGACGGATGTGCCTCAGCTGGCTGTGGTCCTCTCACCATGCATGGATAGAATCCTTGAGCAATGGCTTCGTCTTTGGACTTGGGTACGAGATTTTTGTATAATACATCTCCCCACGGTCTCTTGATGGCGCACTTCTCCGCATATTCCTGAGTGACGAAGCGGTAGTGGAACCATTGCTCTGCCCAATATCTTCGAATCCATTGGATTCGTGTCTTGCGCTGACCATAGCTTTCTTCAGGATCAGTTTTGTACATCTCTGCCAATTCATCAAGCAGATCTTTGGACGTTTCACCACGTCGCTGTCTGCCTCCCTTCCTTGCTGCTGTTTCTGAAGCCATGGATAACTTGGAAGGCTTCAAGATGTTCAAAGGCTTCAAGGGCTACCTTCTGCAAGAACTGGCTTCAGGCGAGTTGATGTGATGCTGCAAGTACTCTGCAAATGAATGCAGACTATGAGAACCGAAGGATTCTCCCACGGACATGTACCTGTGACAGCATTAAGGTGCGAGGGAAGGGGAAGAGGTCATATGCATTCTCAGAAGATTTTGAAGATAAATCGGTTTAGAAGACATTGACCTCATTATGCGAAGACATTCACTTATAGATAAGAAGTTGGTTCCAGATTTGTACGAACCCATAGATCAGTACAAGTGAGGAATCTAACTACTTTATGAAGTACAAGTGAATATACTAGGCATGTTATGAGATGCAGCGAGAGATTTAACTGGTGTGAAGAGAAACTTCTTATGGCAGAAAGTGACTGAACTGTAGGATCAAAAGAGGCTGTAAAAAGAGGTTTTATTTACCACACTTGGAACTGCTGGACGAAGTGAGAGTTGAGTCCGAGCAGTTCGATCCTCCGTGCCCTAACTTGGCGACGGAAGACACCTACGGCGACGGTGGAGAGAGCGATGTCCGCAGTCGGCGTGAAAACGGCGTCGGAGAGGTTGCGGCAGTGAAGCGCTTCGTCGCCGGCGTCGTCGAGTGCTAGCGGTGGCGCTAGGGTTCGTGCGACGGTGGAAGAAGGAGATAATGACCGCAGTGAATCGTGTATTTATAGGGATAGAGGCGGCACTGCGCTATTACACAGGTACCCCTGGCGGTTCGCATTTGAGGCACGCGTGGCCAGTTAGAGGAAGATTGGGATTTGTTCCATGTCCCACGCTCGCCTAAATTGTCGGGCGGTCGTTCCTTCTTCTCCGGATCTTATGTGGAGGAATGAGCATTAAAAACGGACTTTTATGGTTGTCACTATGTCTTCAGCTGACAAGGACACAGTGAAGACATTTGACAGTTTCAACAGAATGCATATGACTTGGAGAGATAGAGTTTGAGATAGAAAGCATAGAGAGGTTAGGGTCCGATCACATTCACTTAGTTCAAAAGATTCAACCACGAAGACATAGCTATAAGTGAATGCTGTAGAGGACAGAACGTCAGTACATATATATCCATATAATCAACGCAGTGAAGATAATCATGAAGACATATTGAGAATGAAACCAAACCAATTGTGAAGACATTGAGAGGTAACACCATGAGAGAAACACTTCAAAATGGAACGTTTGGTGGTGGCGTTACCCACCGTATAGGAAGTATTAGACCCAGACACGGCGCACAATTATCGTGGCGCTCTGAAGTCAAATTCCACATTAATGTATTCACACTTAGAATGTATGTCTTCATTGTTTGAAGATATATGCTACTTCGTGTGTTGCACATCTAAGTCATCAATATGCTTAAGTGTTAGGATGTGTGCCTGATCACAGGACATTTGAGGATTCCAAGATATTTAGCTCACACCGTAACTTGCAAAATCTCTTCTCATCCAAGGGCTTTGTGAAGATATCTGCCAATTGCTCTTCAGTGTTGACGTGTATGATATCAATGTCTTCCTTCACAACATGATCTCTGAAAAAGTGATGACGAATTTCAATGTGCTTTGTCTTCGAGTGCTGAACTGGGTTGTTGGCAATCTTGATGGCGCCTTCGTTGTCGCAGTAAAGTGGCACTTGCTTCAGATGAATGCCATAATCCTTGAGTGTTTGCTTCATCCACAGAAGCTGAGCGCAGCAAGATCCAGCAGCAATGTATTCAGATTCAGCAGTGGAGAGAGATACACAGTTCTGCTTCTTTGAAGACCAACATACAAGTGATCGTCCCAGAAAGTGACATGTGCCTGATGTAGACTTGCGATCAACTTTGTCACCAGCATAATCAGCATCCGAAAATCCAACCAGATCAAACTCTGAGCCCTTTGGATACCATAATCCTAGAGTTGGGGTGTGAGCCAAATATCGAAGAATTCGCTTCACAGCTAAGTGATGCGACTCTTTTGGTGCCGCTTGAAATCGAGCACACATGCAAACACTAAGCATAATATCTGGCCTAGATGCACATAAATAAAGCAAAGACCCAATCATGGAGCGATATACCTTTTGATCGAACTCTTTACCATTGTCGTCGGGACCCAGATGATGCTTGGCTGGCATTGGTGTTGTGAAGCCTTTGCAGTCTTGCATACCGAACTTCTTCAGGCACTCTTTAAGATATTTCTCTTGTGATATGAAGATGCCGTTGCATTGTTGCCATATTTGAAGACCGAGAAAGAACTTCAGCTCCCCCATCATGGACATCTGATATTGCTCTTGCATCATGTATCCAAACTCTTCACTATACTTCTGATTGGTGCAGCCGAAGATAATGTCATCCACATATATTTGGCACACAAACAGTTCACCATCATATGTCTTCGTGAAAAGAGTGGGATCCAGGGAACCAGGTATGAAGCCTTTGCTTTTCAGAAAGTACTTGAGTGTATCATACCAGGCCCTAGGGGCTTGTTTGAGGCCATACAGTGCCTTGTTGAGCTTGTATACCATATCAGGATGTTTTGGATTTTCAAAGCCAGGTGGTTGTGCAACATACACTTCTTCTTCAATCTTGCCATTGAGAAAGGCACTTTTCACATCCATCTGATAGAGAAGTATGTTATGATGATTTGCATAGGCCAGCAGTATGCGTATGGCTTCAAGCCTAGCCACAGGAGCAAATGTTTCATCGAAGTCAATGCCCTCCACTTGAGTATATCCTTGGGCAATGAGACGAGCTTTGTTTCTGACAACTTGACCATGCTCATCTTGCTTGTTGCGGTATATCCATTTGGTGCCTATTATGTTGTGCTTCCGTGGATCAGGGCGCTTAACCAGTTCCCATACATTATTCAGCTCAAACTGTTGAAGCTCTTCTTGCATAGCTTGAATCCATTCAGGTTCCATGAAGGCTTCTTCAACTTTCTTGGGTTCTGATATTGAGACGAATGCGAAATGCCCACAGAAGTTTGTTAGCTGAGTTGCCCTTGAACGAGTGAGTGGACCTGGTGCATTGATGCTGTCCAGTATTTTGTCAATTTGTACTTCATTTGCAACACGAGGGTGTGTGGTGCGAAGACTTTGCTCTTGCTGATCTAAGTGGTCATTTGAAGGTATATCTTCAGTCTGAGCATTGTCTTCATGTGGATCAGGGGCGGAGATGATAAGTTCTTCTTCAGGTTGAGCTTCAGAAGGTACAATTTCTCCAGTTCCCATAAGCTTGATTGATTCACTGGATGGAACTTCATCTAGCACATTTGGCAATTGCTCTCTTTGTGATCCATTGGTTTCATCAAATCGCACATCCACTGTTTCAACCACTTTGTAGTGGAAGAGATTGAAGACTCTGTAGGAGTGTGAATCCTTTCCATATCCAAGCATGAAGCCTTCATGTGCTTTTGGTGCAAACTTTGAGGTGTGGTGTGGGTCCTTGATCCAGCATTTTGCGCCAAATACTCTGAAATAACTGACATTTGGCTTCTTGCTAGTTAGGAGTTCATAGGATGTCTTGTTCAGAAGCTTGTGAAGATAAACACGATTGATTATATGGCATGCAGTATCAATGGCTTCAGGCCAGAATTTTCTTGGAGTCTTGTATTCATCAAGCATCGTCCGAGCCATCTCAATAAGTGTTCTGTTCTTGCGTTCGACGACGCCATTCTGCTGTGGCGTGTACGGAGCTGAGAATTCATGTGTGATGCCCAAAGTATCAAGATATGTATCAAGGCCAGTGTTCTTGAATTCAGTGCCATTGTCACTTCTGATGTGCTTTATCTTGGCGCCAAAATTGTTCATAGCTCAATTGGCGAAGCGTCTGAAGACATCCTGCACTTCAGTCTTGTAAAGGATTATATGCACCCAAGTATATCTAGAATAATCATCAACAATGACAAAGCCATAGAGACAAGCAGAAGTAGTAAAAGTTGAGTAATGAGTGGGACCGAAAAGATCCATGTGAAGCAATTCAAAGGGTTGAGTAGTGGTCATGATTGTCTTCGAAGGATGTTTTGCCCTTGTCATCTTCCCTGCTTCACAGGCACCGCATAAGTGATCCTTCTTGAACTTTATGCCCTCGATGCCTATGACATGCTTCTTCCTTGCAAGGGTGTGGAGGTTCCTCATGCCAGCATGCCCCAAGCCTTCGATGCCAAAGCCAGCATTCAGAAGCTTTTGCAAGAAGACATACTGCAAGTTGTGGTCCTGCTGAGAAATCTACAACATACAAATCACCTTTCCGATACCCTTCAAACACTAGAGATTTGTCAGATTCCATTAGCACCAGGCAGCGATATTTGCCAAACATTACAATCATATTCAAATCGCAAAGCATTGAGACAGACATTAAGTTGAAGCCAAGGGATTCAACAAGCATGACTTTATCCATGTGTTGATCCTTTGAGATTGCAACTCTACCTAGACCCAATACCTTACTTTTACCAGTGTCAGCAAATGTAATGTGACTCTTGTCGGATGGACGTAAAGTTGAGTCCATAAGAAGGCTTCGCCTGCCAGTCATGTGATTTGTACACCCACTGTCAATAATCCATTCTGAAGACTTTGAAGTCGCTGGTATCGTACCCTATAGTGCAGTTAGGGGGATAGGCTTCACGAAGAGAATTGTGAAGCAAAAACATTTGACGAACCAGTGGATTATGAAAACTTAGATCCAGATTAGGACTAATGGGGAGAGTAGCATGCGATTCAGGAACAAAGTACATAATGATGCCATTTGGGCATTTTATCTTGCGCCCCACAAGATTTTTATGGTCCCCAGCAATAGCATCAGAAGATTTTGTTTTTGTGCTGGAGACCTTTCCCTGCAAAGGAGAGTTAAGCTTTCTTAACCACCCACATCTTCAAGGGTGGCTTAGAAGCTATAAGTCTAAGTGCAGCATCTGAGAATTTTGCCTTTGAAACCTTAGCAAACAGTCTAGCAGGTGGACAATAATACTCATAGGAATAAGCAGAATAATTTTTGGTCATATGAACATGACGGTTCGATGAACCACTCTCATATTCATATGCCTGAGTATGGTTCCCCTGCAAAACATTTGCGTTAGTGCGACTCAGGTGAGTCCCCTGTTTGTATGAAGCATTTGGACCATATGAAGCCTTTGGTCTGAGGTTTGTCTTCTTCAAGTGAGGTGTCACGAAGACATTCACAGGAAGATTTTCCAGACATGTTTTCGAAACCCAGATCTTCTTCATAGGAGGTCCATTCCTGCAGTTAGTACCAATGTACCTAGCAAACACTTCATCATTCTGATTCTTAAACAGTTTATAGTTTGCTTCAAAGGATTCATCAATGATAATTGGGTTAGCACAAGTGAAGCCAGACAGATTGGATGGATCTGCTGAGGATTCCTTTGCAGCAACCCATGTGGTTTTGGGGTACTGCTCAGGTTTCCAGTAAGACCCATCTGCATTAATTTTCCTCACGAACCCAACACCCTCTTTCCTAGGGTTTCGGTTCAGAATCTGCTTCTTAAGGACATCACATAATGTCTGATGCCCTTTCAGACTTTTGTACATCCCTGTTTCAAGCAATGTCTTCAACCTAGCATTCTCATCAGCAATAGCAGTGGTATCCTCAGCAGAGGGGTTAGTTACCACATCAACAGTGGAAGATATTGAAACAGTAGTAGCAGTGGAACATTCAGCAACAGAAGCAGCATTATCACGCTTAATGCATTTAAGACATGGTGGTTCAAATCCTTCCTGAGCGAGACTGATCTGTTCAGCGCGAAGTGACTCGTTTTCCTTTTGAAGATCTTCATGAGCCACCCTCAATTTCTCAAGTTCTTGCTTCCTTTGAAGATAATCATAGGAAAGCTTTTCATGAGTTGTTGAGAGAGTATCATGACGATCTTCAAGTTCCTGATACTTAACGTGAAGGTTTTTTATGTCTTCAATTAAGGATTCAGATCGAGTCATTTCAGCACCCAACAGATCATCGCTTCTGTCTAACAATTTTTGAATATGTTCCATTGCTTTCTGTTGTTCAGTTGCAATTTTAGCAAGTGTTTTGTAGCTAGGTTTTGAATCACATTCAGAGTCATCGTCACTAGATGTTTCATAGCGAGTTGTGCGTGTGTTTACCTTGGCACCGCGTGCCATGAAGCAGTAGGTAGGAGTGGAGTCGTTCTTGTCATTTGTGTCGGTGTCGGTGATGCAGTCATTGTCTTCAGTATTGAAGATGGACTTGGCGACGTATGCTGTAGCCAGACTCGCAATGCCAGAATCAGACTCCTCCTCAGACTCCACCTCTGCCTCCTCAGATGCGGACTCCTCCTCTGAATCCATCTCCTTTCCAACAAACGCACGTGCCTTGCTAGACGAGCTCTTCTTGTGTGATGAAGACCTTGATGAAGTTTTGGAAGAAGACTTTGAGTATTTCTTCTTCTTCTTGTCGTCAGAGTCATATTCCTTGCTCTTCTTCTTCCTTCTGTTCTCATTGTCCCACTGTGGACACTCAGAGATGAAGTGCCCAGTTTTCTTGCACTTGTGACATGTTTTCTTCTTGTAGTCATGAGCAGAAGCTTCATCATTCCTTGAGCTTGATCGTGAAGATTTTCTGAAGCCTTTCTTCTTGGTGAATTTTTGAAACTTCTTCACTAGCATTGCAATTTCTCTTCCAATGTCTTCAGGATCATCAGAACTGCAATCATATTCTTCTTCAGATGAGGAGACAGCTTTTGCCTTCAAGGCACGAGTTCGCCCATAGTTTGGGCCGTAGATATCTCTTTTCTCAGAAAGCTGAAACTCATGTGTGTTGAGCCTCTCAAGTATGTCAGACGGATCGAGTGTCTTGAAATCAGGACGTTCTTGAATCATCAGGGCCAGAATGTCAAACGAACTATCAAGTGATCTCAGCAGCGTCTTGACGATTTCATGTTTGGTGATCTCAGTAGCGCCGAGGGCTTGAAGCTCATTTGTGATGTCAGTGAGCCGATCAAAGGTGTGCTGGACATTCTCATTGTCATTTCGTTTGAAGCGGTTGAAGAGATTGCGAACGACACTGATTCTTTGATCTCTCTGGGTTGATATGCCTTCATTAACTTTGGAGAGCCAATCCCAGACCAGCTTGGATGTCTTCAAAGCACTCACACGGCCATACTGTCCTTTGGTCAGATGACCACAGATGATGTTCTTGGCAGTAGAGTCCAGTAGAATGAATTTCTTGACATCAGCAGCAGTGACACCTTCTCCAGCCTTGGGAACGCCGTTCTCGACGACATACCATAAGTCGACGTCAATGGCTTCAAGATGCATGCGCATCTTATTCTTCCAGTAGGGATATTCAGTTCCATCGAAGACGGGGCACGCAGCGGAGACTTTGATTATCCCTGCAGTCGACATAGCTAAAACTCCAGGTGGTTAAACCGAATCACACAGAACAAGGGAGCACCTCGCTCTGATACCAATTGAAAGTGCGTTATATCGACTAGAGGGGGGGTGAATAGGCGATTTTTATGAAAGTCTTCAAAACGTGAGAGTTATGAAGACAAACAGTGAAGATTATGCCTATTGCTATGCAGCGGAAGTTAGATTACACTAGGCCAGCCATGGTCATGTATTCAATAGAGTGAAAGCGCAGTGACAAACAGCTTCAGTGTAATAAGGATCAGGTAGGAAGAAGTTATGAAGCCAAACAGATCATACATTCATGTTGTGAAGACAAACGATAAAGCAGGCATGTAATGGCTTCACAATGAATAACTGTAAGTAAAAGGAAGTGAAGATGAAACCAGTGACACGTTGAAGACAATGATTTGTTGGACCAGTTCTAGTTGCTGTGACAACTGTACGTCTGGTTGGAGCGGCTAGGTATTTAAACCAAAGGACACACAGTCCCGGACACCCAGTCAAGGACACTTAGTCCAAGACACCCAGTCCTCATCGTTTTCTCCTTGAGCTAAGGTCACACAGACCTCGCCCAATCACTCAGGTAAGTCTTCAAGGTAGACTCCCAAACCTTCACAGACTTCGTTCACTGACAATCCACAATTTCTCTTGGATGCTCAGAACGCGACGCCTAACCGTCTGGAGGATGCACAGTCCTCAAGTGTAATAAGTCTTCAAATCACACAGACACGAAGACTTAAGTGATGCCCAATTTACTCTGGCTCTGGGTGGTTAGGGCTTTTCTCCTCACTGGGAATTTTTCTTTCAAAGGCTTCGAGGTGGGTTGCTCTCAAACGACAAAAGCCGTGCACTGAAATTTGAGCAGCCAACCGTTTAAGGTTGTGGGGGGTGGACTATTTATAGCCACTTGGCAACCCGACCTGATCTGTCCGAAATGACCCTGGGTCACTAAGGAATTGACACGTGTACCAACGGTCGGATTTCGAACTCACACGGCAACTTTACTTGGGCTACAAGTAAAGCTGACTTGTCTGACTCTAGACAAGATTTTCTCTCATAGGCTTCGCTCGAAGACATAGGATTTGAATTAGGCATCACTTCAGTCATTCTGACTGGTTCTCTTCGACCCCACTTAACAGTACGGTGGTTCCTATGACGCAACATGAATGAAATAAAACTACGAAGGATCTAGGTCTTTGAGTTTCAAAAGCTTCATAGGGAGTCTTCTCATGTCATTGTCTTCAATATGAATATCTTCATAAACCACCATTGTCTTCAATGTCTTCGTACATTTTTAGGGGTCATCTCTGGTAGTGAAACCGAATCAATGAGGGACTTCTACCTGTGTTTTCCTGCAATTCTCACAAACACATTAGTCCCTCAACTAGGTTTGTCGTCAATACTCCAAAACCAACTAGGGGTGGCACTAGATGCACTTACAGAGACATCATAGATCACACCATATCCAATAGAGTGCGATTACGACGTTCGGACACACCATTGCGCTGAGGTGTTCCAGGCGGCATGAGTTGTGAAACAATTCCACATTTCCTTAAGTGCGTGCCAAATTCGTGACTCAAATATTCTCCCCCACGATCTGATCGCAAGAACTTTATTTTCCTGTCACATTGATTCTCTACCTCATTCTGAAATTCCTTGAACTTTTCAAAGGTCTCAGACTTGTGTTTCATTAAGTAGACATACCCATATCTACTCAAGTCATCAGTGAGGGTGAGAACATAACGATAACCATCGCGAGCTTCAACGCTCATTGGACCGCACACATCAGTATGTATGATTTCCAATAAGTTGGTTGCTCGCTCCATTGTTCCGGAGAACGGAGTCTTGGTCATTTTGCCCATTAGGCATGGTTCGCGCGTGTCAAATGATTCATAATCAAGAGACTCCAAAAGTCCATCTGCATGGAGTTTCTTCATGCGTTTGACACCAATGTGACCAAGGCGGCAGTGCCACAAGTATGAAGGACTATCATTACCAACCTTACATCTTTTGGCATTCACACTATTAATATGTGTACCATCATGTTCGATATTAAATAAGAATAAACCATTGACCAGTGGGGCATGACCATAAAACATATCTCTCATATAAATAGAACAACCATTATTCTCAGATTTAAATGAGTAGCCATCTCGCATTAAACGAGATCCAGATACAATGTTCATGCTCAAAGCTGGCACTAAATAACAATTATTGAGGTTTAAAACTAATCCCGTAGGTAAATGTAGAGGTAGCGTGCCGATGGCGATCACATCGACCTTGGAACCATTCCCGACACGCATCGTCACCTCGTCCTTCGCCAGTCTCCGCTTATTCCGCAGCTCCTATTTTGAGTTACAAATATGAGCAACCGCACCGGTATCAAATACCCAGGAGCTACTACGAGCGCTGGTTAGGTACACATCAATAACATGTATATCACATATACCTTTGGTATTACCGGTCTTCTTATCCGCTAAGTACTTGGGGCAGTTCCGCTTCCAGTGACTGTTTCCCTTGCAATAAAAGCACTCAGTCTCACGCTTGGGTCCATTCTTTGGCTTCTTCCCGGCAGCTTGCTTACCGGGCGCGGCAACTCCCTTGCCGTCCTTCTTGAAGTTCTTTTCACCCCTGCCTTTCTTGAACTTAGTGGTTTTATTCAACATCAACACTTGATGTTCCTTTTTGATCTCCACCTCCGCCGATTTCAGCATTGAATATACCTCAGGAATGGTCTTTTCCATCCCCTGCATATTGAAGTTCATCACAAAGCTCTTGTAGCTAGGTGGAAGCGACTGAAGGATTCTGCCAACGACCGCGTTATCCGGGAGATTGACTCCCAGCTGAGACAAGCGGCTGTGCAACCCAGACATTTTGAGTATGTGCTTGTTGACAGAACTGTTCTCCTCCATCTTACAACTGTAGAACTTGTCGGAGGCTTCATATCTCTCGACTCGGGCATGAGCTTGAAAAACCATTTTCAGCTCTTGGAACATCTCATATGCTTCGTGTTGCTCAAAACGCTTTTGGAGCCCCGGTTCTAAGCTGTAAAGCATGACGCACTGAACCAGGGAGTAATCATCACTACGCGACTGCCAGGCGTTCATAACGTCTTGAGTTGATGGGAAAACATGTGCATCACCTAGCGGTGTTTCAAGGACATATGCTTTCTTGGCAGCTATGAGGATAATCCTCAGGTCACGGACCCAGTCCGTGTAGTTGCTACCATCATCTTTCAGCTTGGTTTTCTCTAGGAACGCGTTGAAGTTGAGAGCAACATTAGAGTGGGCAATTTGATCTACAAGACATATTGCAAAGTTTTAGACTATGTTCATGATAACTAAGTTCATCTAATCAAATTATTTAATGAACTCCCACTCAGATAGACATCCCTCTAGTCATCTAAGTGATACATGATCCGACTCAACTAGGCCGTGTCCGATCATCACGTGAGACGGACTAGTAATCATCGGTGAACATCTTCATGTTGATCGTATCTTCTATACGACTCATGTTCGACCTTTCGGTCTTCCGTGTTCCGAGGCCATGTCTGTACATGCTAGGCTTGTCAAGTCAACCTAAGTGTATTGCGTGTGTAAATCTGGCTTACACCCGTTGTATGTGAGCGTTAGAACCTATCACACCCGATCATCACGTGGTGCTTCGGAACAACGGACCTTAGCAACGGTGCACAGTTAGGGGAACACTTTCTTGAAATTATTGCGAGGGATCATCTTATTTAAGCTACCGTCGTTCTAAGCAAATAAGATGTAAAAACATGATAAACATCACATGCAATCAAATAGTGACATGATATGGCCAATATCATTTTGCTCCTTTTGATCTCCATCTTCAGGACGCCATCATCATCATCGTCACCGGCATGACACCATGACCTCCATCATCATGATCTCCATCATCGTGTCTTCATGAAGTTGTCTCGCCAACTATTACTTATACTACTATGGTTAACGGTTAGTGATAAAGTAAAGTAATTACATGACGTTTATGTTGACACGTAGGTCATAAATAAATTAAGACAACTCCTATGGCTCCTGCCGGTTGTCATACTCATCGACATGCAAGTCGTGATTCCTATTACAAGAACATGATCAATCTCATACATCACATATATCATTCATCACATCCTTTTGGCCATATCACATCACACGACATATGCTGCAAGAACAAGTTAGACGTCCTCTAATTGTTGTTGCAAGTTTTTACGTGGCTGCTATAGGTTTCTAGCAAGAACGTTTCTTACCTACGCCAAAACCACAACGTGATATGCCAATTTCTATTTACCGTTCATAAGGACCCTTTTCATCGAATCCGATCCGACTAAAGTGGGAGAGACACACACCCGCTAGCTACCTTATGCAACTAGTGCATGTCAGTCGGTGGAACCAGTCTCACGTAAGAGTACGTGTAAGGTCGTTCCGGGCCGCTTCATCCCATGATGCTGCCGAATCAAGATAAGACTAGTAACGGCAGGTAAATTGACAAAATCGACGCCCACAACAACTTGTGTTCTACTCGTGCATAGAAACTACGCATAGACCTAGCTCATGATGCCACTGTTGGGGATCATTGTAGAAATTTAAAAAAATTCTACGCATCACCAAGATCAATCTATGGAGAAACTAGCAACGAGAGTGAGAGGGGAGTGCATCTTCATACCCTTGAAGATCGCGACACGGAAGCGTTACAAGAACGCGGATGAGGGAGTCGTACTCGTGGCGATTTAGATCGTGGTTGATTCCGATCCAAGTGCCGAACAACGGCGCCTCCGCGTTCAACACACATGCAGCCCGATGACGTCTCCCACGCCTTGATCCAACAAGGAGAGAGGAAGAGGTTGGGTAAGACTCCGTCCAGCAGCAGCACGACAGTGTGGTGGTGTTGGAGCAGCGTGGTGCTCCGGCAGGGCTTCGCCAAGCGTCGCGGGAGGAGGAGGAGGTGTTGGGGAGGGGGAGGGCTATGCCTTGGATGTGATCCGGCTGCCCTCCTACCTCCCCTCTATTTATAGGGGCAAGGGAGGGGGGGCCGGGCCCCTCCAGATGGATCTAGAGGGGGGCGGCGGCCAAGGGGGGAGGCTTGCCCCCCAAGCCAAGGGGGGCGCCCCTTTTAGGGTTCCCCCAAACCCTAGGCGCATGGGCCCTAGGGGGTTTGGCACCCAGCCCACCTAGGGGCTGGTTACCCCTCCATATTCAGCCCATAGGGCCCTCCGGGGCAGGTGTAACCTCCCGGTGGACCCCCGGAACCCTTTCGGTGGTCCCGGTACAATACCGGTAAACCCCAGAACACTTCCGGCGACCGAATAAGGACTTCCCATATATAAATATTTGTCTCCGGACCATTCAGGAACTCCTCGTTACGTCTGAGATCTCATCCGGGACTCCGAACAACATTCGGTAACCACGTACAAACTTTCCCTATAACCCTAGCGTCATCGAACCTTAAGTGTGTAGATCCTACGGGTTCGGGAATCATGCAGACATGACCGAGACATCTCTCCAGCCAATAACCAACAGCGGGATCTGGATACCCATGTTGTCTCCCACATGTTCCACGATGATCTCATCGGATGAACCACAATGTCAAGGATTCAATCAATCCCGTATACGATCCCCTTTGTCTACCGGTATAGTACTTGCCCGAGATTCGATCGTCGGTATACCGATATCCTGTTCAATCTCGTTATGGCAAGTATCTTTACTCGTTCCGTAACACATCATCCCGTGACCAACCCCTTAGTCACATTGAGCTCATTACGATGATGTCTTACCAAGTGGGCCCAGAGATACCTCTCTGTCATACGGAGTGACAAATCCCAGTCTCGATTCGTGCCAACCCAACAGACACTTTCGGAGATACCCGTAGTGCACCTTTATATCCACCCAGTTACGTTGTGACGTTTGGCACACCCAAAGCATTCCTACGGTATCCGGGAGTTGCACAATCTCATGGTCTAAGGAAAAGATACTTGACATTAGAAAAGGTTTAGCAAACGAACTACACGATCTTGTGCTATGCTTAGGATTGGGTCTTGTCCATCACATTATTCTCCTAATGATGTGATCCCGTTATCAATGACATCCAATGTCCATGGTTAGGAAACCTTAACCATCTATTGATCAACGAGCTAGTCAACTAGAGGCTCACTAGGGACATGTTGTGGTCTATGTATTCACACATATATTACAATTTCCGGATAACACAATTATAGCATGAACAATAGAAAATTACCATGAACAAGGAAATATAATAATAATCATTTTATTATTGCCTCCAGGGCATATTCCAACATACGCTACATGGTACGCTTCCATGTCGGGCTACGCTCGCTAATAGACATATGAAGGTCTCACCCATCTGCCCTACATGTTTCGAGGGTGTAGAAGACACATAGCACATGCTTTTTCTGTGTAGTGATGTAAGTTCATCTAGTGCCCCTTAATGATTTTGGTGTATTGAAGACTTATAGGTTAAGGGACTAATGCGTGTGTGAGTATACACAGGTCTATAAGTCTATGATGAGTTTGATATTTACAGGAAAAGTCGACCCCTAAAAATGAATATCTTCGACTGAAGATTTTGGTATTTCTGAAGACTTTCATGAATACTTTGAAAGTGAAGAAATTGGTGTGTCCGTGAAGACTTGATATTCATGCGAGGAATATGAAGCTTGAAGACTTCCGTTTTCATAGTTTTGTTTTTCTCTTTCTTGAGTCATAGGAAACAACGTACTGTTAAAGGGGGTCGAGGAAATACTAAGGAAAAATTTCCATGTGATGCTCAACTCAAAATCCTACACCTACCAATCCCTTCGAGTGAAGCCATTGGAAATCTCATACAGTTCAGTCAATTTCTTCAGTGAAAGAGACGAAGTTCTTCTAGTCTTTGAGGAATTTGTCCTGACTGAGGAGTTAGGAATTCGCCAGTGCGGATTGCCTACACAGTGAGGAACATGATAACCCTGAGGATTTTGCTACTCAAAATTCCGACCGTTGTTGTGCTATGCGCCAGCTGTCCCAAAATATCTATCCACCTAACGGTCATATCATTGAAGGGCATTTATGTCTTATCATGTCGGGCTGCTCCCTAGGCTATAAATAGCCGCCCCTACAACCACTAGCTGGTTGGCTGCTCCGAGAGAAACTGACACTTGTCATTTGAGATCAACCCATCCTTCGAGGACTTTGAGCGAAAATCATCAAGTGAGGAAAAACCAAAAACCCAAAACCCAAACACCTACAAACCCCAAGTGATTGAGCATCACTGAAGAGATTGATCCTGAGTGGATCCGACGCTTGTTACCTTTGAAGACTGTGCTTCTTCCAGACGGTTAGGCGTCATAGTCTAGAGCATCCAAGAGGAATTGTGGATCGCCGGGTGACCAAGTTTGTGAAGGTTTGGAAGTCGCCTGAAGACTTACCACGAGTGATTGGACGAGGTCTGTGTGACCTTAGTTCAAGGAGAATACGATGAGGACTGGGTGTCTTGGACTAAGTGTCCTTGACTGGGTGTCCGGGACTGTGTGTCCTTGAGTTTAAATACTCAGCCGCTCCAACCAGACGTACAACTGAGACAGCAGTTGGAACTGGTCTACCAAATCATTGTCTTCACCAAGCTTACTGGTTCTACTCCCTCAACTCTTTCATTTCCTCATAACTATGTTGTGTGTTTGTTCATATCTGTGTTTGAAGACTTTGACTGAAGACTTTCTCAATTTCCTCAGTTCAATTACTTCAGTCTGTTTGTCTTCGTCCTGTGTTATCTTGTGATTACGCTTCCTGTACTCTGTGCCTGTCTTCATTTCATCATGATGACTATGCTTGTATTCTATTGTGTTTACTTTTGAGTACTTATTCCACTGCTAGTAGTTCTTCGCTAAGAAATTTCCTCACCAGCAAATTCCTCATTGAAGAATTTCATAAAAATCGCCTATTCACCCCCCTCTAGTCGATATAACGCACTTCCAATTGGTATCAGAGCAAGGTACTCCCTTGTTTTGTGTGATTTTGGTTTAACTTCCTGGAATTTTAGTTATGTCAACCGCAGGAATGATCAAGGTCTCTGCTGGGTGTCCTACCTTCGATGGGACGGACTACCCCTACTGGAAGAATAAGATGCGAATGCATCTTGAAGCAATTGATAACGATCTCTGGTATGTTGTGGAAAATGGTGTTCCCTTAGTCACACCTTCTCTGAATGCTGCCGCGGTGAAGAGATTCAAGCAACTCGACTCTCAAGCGAAGAATATCATATGTGGCCATCTGAGCAAAGGACAGTATGGCAGAGTGAGTGCTTTGGAAACAACGAAGCTTATCTGGGACAGGTTGTCCAAAGTGAATGAAGGAGTCTCAACTCAGTGTGACTCTCGAGTTGATGTTCTTCGCAATCTCTTCAATCGCTTCAAAAGACTCGACAATGAAAATGTTCAACAAACCTTCGATCGCCTCACTGACATCTCAAATGAGCTTCAAGAACTTGGTGCCACTGACATCACTGACCATGAGGTGGTGAAGAAATTGCTGAGATCGCTTGATTCCTCATTTGACACTCTGGCATTGATGATACAAGAACGTGTTGATTACAAGTCACTTGATCCCGCTGATATTCTCGAGAGGCTAAATACTCATGAGTTCCAACTTGCTGAAAAGAGAGATCTCTATGGTTCAAGCTATGGCAGAACACGTGCACTGAAGGCCAAGGCAGTATCTGAGTCCGAAGATGAAGACTCTGGTAGCAGCCTTGGTGATCCTGAAGAACTGAGCCATGATCTGGCTCTGCTAGTGAAGAAGTTCCAAAAGTTCTCAAGACATGGTCGCCTTGGAAGATCCTCAAGGAGCAATGATTGCTCATCCAGTAACTACAAGAAGAGGCTCTGTCACAAATGCAAGAAACTTGGACATTTCATTCAAGATTGTCCTCAGTGGGAAAAGGAATCAAAGAAGAAGAAATACAAGGATTACAGTTCTGATGATGCAAAGAAAAAGAAGAAATCCATAAAATCCTCATCATCAAAATCATCCAAGCCTTCATATCACAAGAAGAGCATCTCCAAGAAGGCCAGGGCATTCATTGGCAAGGAAATGGACTCTGAGACTGAATCTGAAGAAAATGAGGAAGAGGAGTCATCTGAGGAGTCCGAACCCGGAGTGGCGAGCCTTGCTCTCGCTACTGCATTCGTCAGCAAGTCTATCTTCAACACTGAAGAAAATGACCTCACCAACAAGGCTGATGAAGGCGATGATGACTACGCTCCCACCTATTGCTTCATGGCAAAGGGTGCCAAGGTACTCAAATATACCTCCTCTGAATCAAGTGAGAATGAATCTGATGAAAACCTTAAACCCAGCTATTCTAAACTTGCTAAGATTGCTATAAAACAACAAAGGGCTTTAGAAAAGGTTCAAAACATGCTAAATAAAAGTGATGATATGTTGGGTGAAGAAATGGATCGCACTGAAACTTTGACTGAAAATCTTCAGAGACTTCAGTCCAAGCTTGACAAACTTCAAAGTCATCATAACACTCTCTTATCGGATCATGAGAAGCTTTCTTATAAATTTCTTCAAAGAAAGCAAGACCTTGAGAAGTTAAGAGTGAGTTATGAAGATCTTCAGAAGGAGCGCGATTCATTACTTGCTCAACAAATCAGCGCATCTCAGGAAGAATTTGTTCCTCCATGCTTGAAGTGCATTGAACGTGAATCTGCTAATTCTTCACCTGAATGTTCAAATGCTGCTAATGTTTTAAATTCTTCACATGCCTCTGCTATCACTAATTCCTCATCTGAGGACATTGCTAGTATCACTGACGATGCAGGGCTGAAGGAATTGTATATGACAGGCATGTACAAAAGCCTCAAAGGGCATCAAGCTCTTTGTGATGTGCTTAAAAAGCAGATCCTCAACAGGAACCCTAGGAAAGAGGGTATCGCCTTTGAGAGGAAACTCAATGCTGATGGTACATATTGGAAGCCTGAGCAGTACCCCAAAACTACATGGGTTGCTGCAAAGGGACCTCCAGTTGATCCATCTAACTTATCTGGATTTGCATGTGAATCTCCTCATTCTTATGAAGAGTCAATTGGCTCCAACTATAAGCTATTCAAAAATCATAATGGTGAAGTATTTGATAGATATATTGGCACTAACTGCAGGAACAGCTCCCCTATGAAGAAAATCTGGGTTCCCAAAAGATGTCTTGATAATCTTCAGGTGAATGTCATCATGACGCCGCCTGTGAAGAATAGGAACCCCAGATCAAATTCTTCATATGGACCAAATTTCTCATATGGAGCAGAGTCCTCATATGAACATCATCATGCTAACCCGTCTGTTTCGCAGGGAAGATCTAAGGATTATGGATATGTGCATTATTCTTCAAATCATTATGTCCATAAGTCCTCGAAGAATTTCTCTGCATACTCTTATGCTTACTCTAACCCCTCTTATGTGAGACGAAATGGACTGGCTTCCATGCCATCCTTTTCGTATGGAGCTTGCAGAATGAACTCTTTGCCACCCCTTCAGATGTGGGTGGTGAAGAAAAAGAACTAATCTCTTCTGCAGGGTCAGGTCTCCAGATGCACATAATCGTCTGAAGAATTTGCTGGAGACCTGAGCATGCCTGATAGGACGCAGGCTAATCATGAAGAAATGAACTTTCATTTCTCACGTCCTCATATTGTTTTATCAGTTCTTTTACTTGATGAAATTGATCTGATGAATTGATGTCATATTCTTCACTGATGAAGTATATGAGTTTGTAAGCTGCACTAATTCATCTGCAGGATGGTCAACCCAAAGCCACTGAGTGGGTCCTCGATAGTGGATGTACAAACCACATGACTGGTGACAAGAATCTATTGATGGATGCTCCATTATCTCCATCGCATCTGAAGCATATCATCTTTGCTGACAAAGGCAAAAGTCAGGTATTGGGTCTAGGTAAGGTTGCGATTACAAAGGATCAACACGTGGACAATGTCATGCTTGTTGAGTCCTTAGGATACAACCTTATGTCTGTCTCAATGCTTTGTGATCTTGATATGGTTGTTGTCTTTGGCAAGTACCGTTGTGTTGTGGTTATGGAAGCTGACAATTCCAAAGTCTTCAAAGGCTTTAGGAGAGGAGACCTGTATATTGTTGATTTCTCTACAGGACCACAACCAGCCGTGTTCTTACTTGCAAAAGCTTCAGAAGGCTAGCTCTGGCATCGACGACTTGGTCATGCAGGCATGAGGAATTTCCACACGCTTGTGAAGAAGAAGCATGCCATTGGCATCGAGAATGTCAAATTCCTCAAGGATCACCTATGCGGAGCCTGTGAAGCTGGGAAGATGACCAAGGCCAAGCATCCAGCGAAGACTATCATGACCACCACTCGCCCATTTGAATTGCTTCACATGGATCTCTTTGGTCCTAATCATTATTCTGCTATCTCAAATGAAGCATCTCAATATGGCTTCGTTATTGTTGATGATTATTCTCGCTACACATGGGTACACCTTGTTACTTACAAACATGAAGTGCAGGAAGTCTTCAAACGATTTTCCTCGAGGGCTTCAACCAACTTTGGTGTGAAGATCAAGCACATCAGAAGTGAAAATGGCACTGAGTTCAAGAATTTTGGTCTCGATGACTATCTTGATGAACTTGGTATTACTCATGAGTTATCTGCTCCTTATACTCCTCAGCAGAATGGCGTCGTGGAGCGCAAGAACAGGACTCTTGCTGAGATGGCTCGCACTATGCTTGATGAATACAAAACGCCTCGTTGTTTCTGGACCGAGGCAATTGATACTGCGTGCCACATCATCAACAGAGTATATCTTCTCAAATTCTTCAAAAAGACTGCCTATGAACTCCTCACTGATAAGAAACCCAATGTAAGTTATTTCAAAGTCTTCGGTGCTAAATGTTGGATTAGAGATCCTCATCACAACTCAAAATTTGCACCGAAAGCACATGAAGGTTTTATGCTTGGTTACGGAAAGGACTCGCACACCTACAGAGTCTTCAACAACGTTCTTCACAAAGTTGTTGAAAATGTAGATGTGCGGTTCGATGAAACTAAGGGCTCGCAAAGAGAGCACCTACCTAATGTGATAGATGAACCAACACCTGAGGAAACTATCAAGTTCAAGGCTACTGAGGATGTCATTCCTACTGAAGAATCTGCTGAAGAATTCATTCCAGAACATGAAGAACGTCGAGCTAATGCACCTGAAGAAAATGCTGAAGAAAATGGTGGTGAAGAAAACGCTGATCAAATTCTTCAACGACAACCAGCTCATCCTCGCATTGCAAAAGAAGTGCAAGTTGAAAAGATCATCAATGACATCAAAGCGCCAGGTCCTCTCACACGCTCAAAAGCTTCACATTTGTCTAACTTTTGTGGGCAGTATGCTTTTGTCTCTATTACAGAGCCCACTAAGGTAGATGAAGCATTTCTGGAGCCTGAGTGGATTCAGGCCATGCAAGAAGAATTACATCAGTTCGAGCTCAACAATGTCTGGGAACTGGTCAAACGTCTAGATCCTCGCAAGCACAATATCATCGGCACAAAGTGGATCTACCGCAACAAGCAAGATGAAAATGGCCTTGTGGTGAGGAATAAGGCACGGCTTGTAGCTCAAGGCTACACACAGGTTGAAGGAATTGATTTCGATGAAACTTTTGCACCTATTGCTAGACTTGAGGCTATTCGCATATTACTTGCTTATGCTAACCATCATGATATCACTCTATATCAAATGGATGTGAAAAGTGCATTCCTCAATGGTAAGCTTGAGGAAGAAGTATATGTTGCTCAACCCCCAGGTTTTGAAGATCCAAAGAATCCTGACAAAGTCTTCAGACTCAACAAGGCCCTCTATGGCCTCAAGCAGGCCCCATGGGCTTGGTATGATACTTTGAAGGAACTCTTCATGAAGAAAGGCTTCAAACCCGGTTCACTCGACCCTACTCTTTTCACTAAATCTTATGATGGTGAATTGTTTGTGTGCCAAGTATATGTTGATGATATTATCTTTGGCTGTACTGACCAACGTTATAGTGATAAATTTGCCTATATGATGAGTGAAGAATATCAAATGTCTAGGATGGGAGAGTTGAAATTCTTCTTAGGTCTTCAAATTCGTCAACAACACAATGGCATATTCATATCTCAGGAGAAATACCTTAAGGATGTACTGAGGGAATTCAGCATGCAAGATTGCAAAGGCGTCAAAATTCCTATGCCAATAAATGGCCATCTGTGCACTGATGAAAATGGTATTGACTTCGATCATAAGGTATACCGCTCCATGATAGGTTCCTTATTATACTTATGTGCATCTAGGCCAGATATAATGCTTAGTGTTTGCATGTGTGCCCGATTTCAAGCTGCACTGAAGGAAACACACCATAAGGCTGTGAAGCATATTCTTCGATATCTGGCTCACACACCAACACTTGGATTATGGTACCCCAAGGGCTCGGCTTTTGATCTTGTTGGATATTCTGACTCTGACTATGCTGGTGATCGTGTGGATCGCAAGTCAACATCTGGTATATGTCATTTCCTCGGACGATCTTTGGTATGTAGGTCCTCGAAGAAATAGAACTACATATCACTATCTACTGCTGAAGCTGAGTACATTGCCGCTGGTTCTTGCTGTGCCCAATTGCTATGGATGAAGCAAACTCTTAAGGACTACGATGTCAACATGAAGAATGTACCTCTCTTCTGTGACAATGAGAGTGCCATCAAGATTGCTCACAACCCAGTTCAACACTCGAAGACAAAGCACATTCAGATTCGTCATCATTTTCTTCGTGATCATGTGTTGAAGGGCGACATTTCTATTGAGCATGTGAAGACTGAAGAACAGCTAGCCGATATCTTCACAAAGCCCTTGGATGAGAAGAGATTTAGCAAGTTGCGGTGTGAGCTAAATATCCTAGAATCTTCGAATGTTCTATGAAAAGGACACTCATCCTAACACTTATGCAAAATTGATGACTTAGATGTGCAACACATGAAAAAACATTTTTCTTCAATCAATGAAGAATAACACTCTTAGTGTGAAGAAATTAACGAAGAATTTGATTCTCAGAACCCTACGATAATTGTACGCGGTGTCTAAAATCATCATTCTTATACGGTGGGTCGCGCCACCACCAAAAGTTGAAATTCCTCAAATTATTCATATTCTTCAACTTTGCATAGTCTTCACTGGTTCCGTCATTTTTCTTCATTGGCTATATATATATATGAGTTTATGTCCTCTACAGCATTCACTTATTGCTATTTCTTCAAGTTGGTTTTCTGCTAAGTGAATGTGATCGGACCCTTCCCCTCTATGCTATACTCAACCCAATCTGTTCACAAATTCTTCATGTGCGTTCTATTTGAAACTCGTTCAAAATCTTCACTGTGTCCTTGTCAGCTGAAGAAATTGCGAACGGAACTTCAAAACCTATCTTATCGAAATTTTTGGTTTTGCCGCTCAAACCGTTCCGCATCCCTCGATACACTTATCCACTCACCCACGATCTAACACGATCTCCACCTCTCACTACGTGGGTGACACATGTCATGCGAATGAGAAGGGTCAGGGGCACGTTCGTCCAATTTCTTCAGGCGAGCAGTTTTTCACCGTGGCTATAAATACCCCTCCTTCCCTTCCTCACTTCTTTTACTCCGCTCAACCTCTCTCTCCAGCTCGAGCTTCTCAAACCCTAGTGCCGCCGCTACTTCATCTCCGCCGGTGAGGAAGAGCTTCACTGCCTCGTCCTCGTCGCCGACGTACTCGCGCCGACCGCGGACATCTTCACTCCGCCGACGGCGTAGCCGTCTTCCTCCGCCAAGTTAGGGCGTGGAAGATCTGCACAGACGAACTTCACATCTCCTCACTCCAGTTCATCGTGTTCTTCGTCCAGGGTAAATAAAAGTTACTTTTACTGCCCTCGTTGATTCGAATGATTATCTACAAAAATCTTCAAAAGTGTTTTTCTTCATATCTTCACACACTGAACACCTCACAAAGTCATCTGTTCTTGATTCGTTTCTCTACGCATCATTTTTCTTCAAGATTCCTCAATTATGTGGATCCTCGATCTATACAACTCTGGAACCTAAGACAAAGAACGCTTAGTGAAAATCTTCAAGACTCATCTGGTCAAATTCCTCAAACTTGTTCATTTTGAAAAACCTTCTGAGAACGCATATGACCTCTCCAAATTCCTCGCAACTATACTCTGTTCACAGGTACACATGTCAGCTGCTGAATCACTAGGTTCTCATCAACTTAACTCATTTGCAGCGTTCCTCGAAGAAAAGTTGCATACTTCTTCAGAGAATTCAATTGTTCAAATTCCTCAACTGAAGAAAATGGCTGATGGTAAAAGGCCACAGAAGGGAGGAAAGAGGCCTGAGGTAAATACAGCGTTTGAAATCCCTGATGACATATATGCTGGGTACTGCACACCTACTGAGGAAACCAAGAATGAGCGCAAAGTGCGCATTCAGAAGATAGAGAGGAGATGGGCAAGAGAATGGAGGGAGTACAGATATGTCACTCCTAAGTACATGAAAAAATTCGCACACAATCCTCCATGCCCAAGAGCTCCATTGGCACCTGGCCAAATAGCAGATCCCACCAGCCTCAAGCGCGGTGAGGACTATCCTGATGAATGGGCCAAGCGCCAAGGCAAGTTGGCTAAGCAAGCCAAAGAAGCAGTGAGGAAATTCAATGAAGACTCTGCTGCTGCTGCCTCTGCTTAGGTCCTTGCTGTCAAGCCAAAGAAGGCTATGTCAAATAAGCCTGCGCGCAAGCCAACTGCTTCCTTAGCAATGCCCTCACGGCCAGAATCATCAAAGCCCTCACGGCCAATTCCTCATGATGCTCCTATTCCTCCAAAGTCTGCAGCTCCTCCGCCAAAGCCTTCAGCTGTTCCGACCAAATCCTCAGCACCTGTGCATCTCGCTTCGTGCCAAAGGACTGTCGGCATCTCTATTGCCTCAGGTGTCTCAGCTAGTTCCTCAGCTGCACCAAGTTCCTCAGCTGGCCCCTCACTGCTCAAGACAAAGGCCACTGCTGGACGAGGTCCACGCCCAAGTCCTCAAAAGAAGCAAGTCGCTTTCCAAGTGCCGTCTGATGAAGACGAAGCTGATGATGATGAACTTGCAGAAATCATCAGAGACAGGCAAGTCAGGGCTGCTAGAGCCAAAGGATCAGAGGTGCCACTGCTTTTGGATCCCAAGTTGATCCTCGACTACATTGATGATTGGCACAAGGACCCCAACACTCCCTTGCCTGACTTCAAGCTGACTCCTGGCTAGAGTCACATGCCGACCCACTTCATTCAAGAAGAAAAGTGGAAATTTGAGAAGGCCAGGCAGATCAAGAAAGCATAGTACAAGAAAGAGCGCTATCTGAAGAAAAACGTTGTCTCTATGACAACTGAAGAACTTGTCACTACTCATACTGAGATTAAGAAACACAGTGATGACTTTGAAGCATATCGCGCTGATTGGCTTGGAGCCAAGGTTCGTTTTGTGAAACTTGCGGATAACTTCACTTTCAATGTTGCAGCCCCAACGCAACAGGAAATTCCTCAGGCTGAAGCATCTACTCAGCCTACTGAAGAAAATGCCAGCACCGCTGATGACAATCAGGCTGCTGAAGATAATGTGAGTTCCAAGGCTAATGACTGCATTCCAGCCGCTAAAGAAATTGCCAGGGCACCCACTAGTGGTGTGCCTGAAGAAACTGAAGAACTCAGGGCAACCGCATCAGTTGTGCCTGAAGAAAATCAACCAGATTCCTCAGCTGCTCCTGCACCAACTTCAACTCCAATCCTTCCATCTGCATTAGATGTGAAGAAGACCAAGGCTGCAGAGCGTGCTACAGTGAAGAAAAGGAAGCATCAGTTGCTTCAGATTCTTCAGCTCCGAAGAAAATGAAGCCTATGACAAGTTCATTTGCAAATCAGATTGATGTTGTTCCCATCTCAACCAGGCCATCAAAGGACCTTGTTCCTTTTGATGAAGAATATGTGATCCCCAGCGGATCTGATGAAGAAACTCCTTCTGCTGCTTCGTCTGAACCAATCGATGAAGAAATTGAAGTGGATGATATCCCTTCAACACCTATCATCTCCTCGCCTATGCCTCAGTTCACAGCTGAAGAGGCTGGCATTGAAGAAATGGAAGATGAAGATGTGGACATTGGCTGCTCCACACCCGTAATCAGTGATGAATTCTGGGAAAGTCAGCATCCAAACTCTCCAATGTTCACCCCTCTACAGCAAATTCCTCAGCCCCCCCACACAAACTGTTCACATGGGCTCTGAAGAAACTCATCCCACTGCATCTGTCCATGAGGAAATTCCAGCCACTAGCGCTGAAGAAACTGCTGCTACTGAACAACCAACGACACAGACTGCCACTGAGGAGGAACCAGAAATTCCTCAGCCTGAAAAACCTACGATTGAGATTCCTGAGGTCGTGATGCAACTCACTGACACTCCTCTGCCGAAGCCAAAGGACCCATTCTCACGCAAGCAAAAGTTCAAGGCTGATGATTTCTTTGGCGAGCACGTATTCTTTGAAGATTACAACCCATATGACTCTGCTCGCATTAGGAAGAGGTGTTTCTGGACTGCTAGTCAAGCCAATTTCTATTCCTCAGTGCTGTTCAACAAGGAGAAGATTTTCTACCATGAGCATATTCCTCACGTGGATATGGAATCTTTGTCGTGCTTCGCACCAGTCCTCAGTGTTCTTCACGACGCTGGACTGCTCAACTTTTGCTCTGACATCTGCGATTGGAATGAAGAACTGATTCTTCAATTCTATGCAATGCTGCACATCACCGGAGATGCTGAAGATGTGAATTCATGGGTGCTGGACTGGATGTCTGAAAACACTCACTACACTGCACCAGCCTCTGAATTGCTTCATGCTCTACCACTCAGTCCTCCCCTTGAAGAAGCTCGCTGCATCTACAGTGAACCTGAGCTCACACATCATTACATGCAGGTGCTGATGAAACCTTTGAAGCCAGGTCAAGCACCAAGAACCAAATTCCTCGTGAAGGAATTGTTGTACGTGCCCAGAACTGTCTATCGTATTCTTACAAGGACAATCAGTCCCATCAAAGGCAACGACTCATCTGATGAGGAAATTGTTGGCATCATGAAGAATCTGGTATTCAACATCGTTCATGGCATTCCTGTCAATTATCACGATTTCTTCATGAGGACTATGGCCAATGTTGCACTGTCTCCGTTTGAGCTGAAGCCTTATGCACCTTGGATCATGAGATTCCTTAGGACAAGGTCTTCACTCAACTACAAAGCTGATTTCCAGAATCATCTCAGCTACTTGCCCCCAATTGAAGTCCTCAAGAAGACATATTCCTCAGTTGATGGAAAGGGCAAGGCACCAGTTGTAATTGATGAAGGCATTCGTCCATTGGATGGTCAGTTTCGTAAAGCTGCATCTTATTCCACCAATGATGACTCTGCCACACATGACTCTTCCAATGCACCCAAGTCCACTCCTCAAGCCACTGCTCCGCGCGTGATGACTGACCGTGAACTTCTGCTTAGTCTTCACCAGAAGGTGGATCGAAATCACAAATGGGTTAAGCGTCTGTTTGGTTCACTTCTTCACAACATGACTGCCACACACAATGCAGTGAAGAAAAACCACTACTACCTCCATCAAGTCTTCGGTCGCACCTGGGTAATCCTCTCACATCTGTATGGTGAAGAAGATCAGAAGAACATGGGTCTTAATGAAGATTTTGGCTGGTCTGCACCTCCACCGAAGAAATTCAAGAAGGTCAAGGTTCCTTCTCTGGTGGCCAGCTCATATTCTTCATCGCGCGACATTGATGAACATGAAGATTTGGACGACACTGCGGCAGGCCCTACATCAACCAACGACCCCAACAACGCTGGCGCTCCTTCATCAACATGATTATCTTCAGGGGCATTAGTCCTCATTTTCGATCCTTTTGGTCATTCGATGACAAAGGGGGAGAAATATGAGTTAGTCTTCAAGCGGGTCTTCTATATGGGCGTTTTCTTTGCTAAGTTACAACTCTCGTTCTTCTGAAACTTTATTGGATCGAGTTGTAATCTTAAACCCGATGGTGCTCTGATACTTTTGATGCACTATGCTCTGATACTCTTGATGCACTATTATGCATGCTTATTCCTCGTTAATATTATTGCACGCATGCTGAATTTCATCAGGCACCATATTTCATCATGAATTTCAAATTCTTCATATTATATGTTAAATGTGTGTATGAATTACAAGATATAGGGGGAGATCTCCATGATTCAACTCTTCAAGTGTGCATTGCTTCAAAAGCAAATTCCTCACTATGCACATCTTCAGGGGGAGTTCTTCTATATCTTGCAATCAAATTCCTCAATATCAGTATTTACACTTCATATGTTTATCCCCGTTGAAAACTTAACCTATATTGTCATCAATCACCAAAAAGGGGGAGATTGTAAGTGCATCTAGTGCCCCTTAGTGATTTTGGTGTATTGAAGACTTATAGGTTAAGGGACTAATGCGTGTGTGAGTGTACACAGGTCTATAAGTCTATGAGGAGTTTGATATTTACAGGAAAAGTCGACCCCTAAAAATGAATATCTTCGACTGAAGATTTTGGTATTTCTGAAGACTTTCATGAAGACTTTGAAAGTGAAGAAATTGGTGTGTCCATGAAGACTTGATATTCATGCGAGGAATATGAAGCTTGAATACTTTCGTTTTCATAGTTTTGTTTTTCTCTTTCTTGATTCATAGGAAACACCATACTGTTAAGGGGGGTCGAGGAAATACTAAGGAAAAATTTCCATGTGATGCTCAACTCAAAATCCTACACCTACCAATCCCTTCGAGTGAAGCCATTGGAAATCTCATACAGTTCAGTCAATTTCTTCAGTGACAGAGACGAAGTTCTTCTGGTCTCTGAGAAATTTGTCCTGACTGAGGAGTTAGGAATTCGCCAGTGTGGATTGCCTACACAGTGAGGAACATGATAGCCCTGAGGATTTTGCTACTCAAAATTCCGATCGTTGCTGTGCTATGCGCCAGCTGTCCCAAAATATCTATCCACCTAACGGTCATATCATTGAAGGGCATTTATGTCTTATCATGTCGGGCTGCTCCCTAGGCTATAAATAGCCACCCCCTACAACCACTAGCTGGTTGGCTGCTCCGAGAGAAACTGACACTTGTCATTTGAGAGCAACCCATCCTCCGAGGACTTTGAGCGAAAATCATCAAGTGAGGAAAAACCGAAAAACCAAACACCTACAAACCCCAAGTGATTGAGCATCACTGAAGAGATTGATCCTGAGTGGATCCGACGCTTGTTACCTTTGAAGACTGTGCTTCTTCCAGACGGTTAGGCGTCATGGTCTAGAGCATCCAAGAGGAATTGTGGATCGCCGGGTGACCAAGTTTGCGAAGGTTTGGAAGTCGCCTGAAGACTTACCACGAGTGATTGGACGAGGTCTGTGTGACCTTAGTTCAAGGAGAATACGGTGAGGACTGGGTGTCTTGGACTAAGTGTCCTTGACTGGGTGTCCGGGATTGTGTGTCCTTGAGTTTAAATACTCAGCCGCTCCAACCAGACGTACAACTGAGACAGCAGTTGGAACTAGTCTACCAAATCATTGTCTTCACCAAGCTTACTGGTTCTACTCCCTCAACTCTTTCATTTCCTCATAACTGTGTTGTGTGTTTGTTCATATCTGTGTTTGAAGACTTTGACTGAAGACTTTCTCAATTTCCTCAGTTCAATTTCTTCAGTCTGTTTGTCTTCGTCCTGTGTTATCCTGTGATTACGCTTCCTGTACTCTGTGCCTGTCTTCATTTCATCATGATGACTATGCTTGTATTCTATTGTGTTTACTTTTGAGTACTTATTCCGCTGCTAGTAGTTCTTCGCTAAGGAATTTCCTCACCAGCAAATTCCTTAGTGAATAATTTCATAAAAATCGCCTATTCACCCCCCTCTAGTCGATATAACGCACTTTCAAGTGAAGCAAAGGAGGTTTGGAGAAAGCTGGGGATGAATGATATTATCAATAGAGCTTGTGAGGTTGATCGTGCTGGAGAGGCGGTGTTGGAGTACTACTTCTTCTTCCAGACCAAGAATTGTGTATAATGGGTTACCACAATGTGTGAATAATTGTTGTTTCAGCTTGGTATCTATGGTGGGAAAGACGGAAATTAGTGCACAAGGAGATAACCCAAAATGCACTTCATATTTTGGGGATTCTAATCCACACGTCAAACTTTGTAAATGCATCATCTCCCAAGGCGACTATGAAAAGGGAGGGGGGTTGGTCTTGTCCTCTTAGTTTTTTTAACTGAATGTTGATGCTTATTTTGATCATGATCTGCTTAGTGGTACAATGGGGGCAGTTCTGAGAGATGACAAAGGCAGATTTATCACTGGAGGGAATGAGAAGCTTGACTACTGTGCGGCTGTGTTGATGGCGAAATCTTACCCCTCAAATTTGGCCTTACACTGGCGCAAAGGGCGGGGTGCAATCGCCTTATTATTAACTTGGACAACCTGAAGGTGATTGGTACCATGCAGGACAGAGGACAGTCGGCGGGTGCGGTGGCGGCCATCTTCGACGATTGTTTTCATTATGCCTGTGACTTTGTTACTACTAGATTCGAACAATGTAACAGAGGAGCAAATAAAATTTCTCATGAGCTCACTATATTTCTAGATTTTCTTTGATTTCCGATTGGTTTGAGAAACCTCTGAATGAAATTGTAATAATCCTCACAAATGATGTATTGTTAATTTCTAATAAATAAAGCTTCCTGGTTTATTAAAAAATTGGAGGTTAGCCATTGCGGGAGACCTCCAACCTCCAGGGGTAACTTTGGTGGCTTGGAAGCACGCCAAGTGGTGCGCTCAATCGCTGCTAGATGTTGTGTTCTAGCACTCCCTCTAGATAAGTTTTTTCTTAGTTTTTTTAACTGAATGTTGATGCTTCTTTTGATCATGATCTGCTTAGGGGTATGATGGGGGCAGTTCTGAGAGATGAAAAAGGCAGATTAATCACTGGAGGGAATGAGAAGCTTGACTACTGTGCGGCTGTGTTGATGGCGAAAGCTTTAGCACTCAAATTTGGCCTTACACAGGCGCAAAGGGCGGGGTGCAATCGCCTTATTATTAACTTGGACAACCTGAAAGTGATTGATACCATGCAGGACAGAGGACAGTCGGCGGGTGCGGCGGCGGCAATCTTCGACGATTGTTTTCATTATGCGTGTGACTTTGTTACTACTAGATTCGAACAATGTAATAGAGGAGCAAATAAAATTGCTTATGAGCTCACTAGATTACTAGATTTTCTTTGATTTTTGATTGGTTTGAGAAACCTCTAAATGAAATTGTAACAACACTCACAAATGATGTATGGTTAATTTCTAATCAATAAAGCTTCCTGGTTTATTAAAAAAACTGGAGGTTAGCCATTGCGGGAGACCTCCAACCTCCAGGGGTAACTTTGGTGGCTTGGAAGCACGCCAAGTGGTGCGCTCAATCGTTGCTAGATGTTGTGTGCTAGCACTCCCTCTAGATATGTTTTTTATGTGTGTTTTCATGTTTTAGATGAGTTTATTTTGGTATTCTTGGGTTCTTGGTTTTCGCCTGAGTTTTCTAGTTTTTGAATAAATTTCATTTTACGTGGCAAAAAGATTTATGCTTCCACAAGAAATAAAGATTTGCTTCGTGCATCCATGGGAGTACAGTTGTACTTCTCGAAAAAGGGAAATTCCATGCTTCCACAGAAGCACATATTTACTTCCGCGAGAAGCACACATGTGCTTATCAAAAAAAAAGAATGTGCTTCCTCAAGAAGCACATATTTGCTTCTTTGCTTTCTGTGGAAGCACAAATTTATTTCCGCCAGAAGCACGAAAAAGGAAAAAAGATATGTGCTTTGACAAGAAGCACATATTACTTCTCGTGAAAACATAGATTTGCTTCCGCGAGAAGCAATCCGAAAAAATATTATGCTTCCACAAGAAGCATAGATTTGCTTTCAGAAGGAAATATGCCCTAGAGGCAATAATAAAGTTATTATTTATTTTCTCATATCATGATAAATATTTATTAGTCATGCTAGAATTGTATTAACCGGAAACATAATACATGTGTGAATACATAGACAAACATAGTGTCACTAGTATGCCTCTACTTGACTAGCTCGTTGATCAAAGATGGTTGAGTTTCCTAGCCATAGACATGAGTTGTTATTTGATCAACGGGATCACATCATTAGGAGAATGATGTGATTTACTTGACCCATTTCGTTAGCTTAGCACTTGATCGTTTAAGTTTACTGCTATTGCTTTCTTCATGACTTATACATGTTCCTATGACTATGAGATTGTGCAACTCCCGAATACCGGAGGAACACTTTGTGTGCTACCAAACGTCACAACGTAACTGGGTGATTATAAAGGTTCTCTACAGGTGTCTCCGATGGTGTTCGTGGAGTTGGCATAGATCAAGAATAGGATTTGTCACTCCAATTGTCGGAGGGGTATCTCTGGGCCCTCTCGATAATGCACATCACTATGCAAGCAATGTGACTAATGAGTTAGTTGCGGGATGTTGCATTACAGAACGAGTAAAGAGACTTGCAGGTAACGAGATTGAACTAGGTACTGAGATACCGACGATCGAATCTCGGGCAAGTAACATACCAATGACAAAGGGAACAACGTATGTTGTTATGCGGTTTGACCGATAAAGATCTTCGTAGAATATGTAGGAACCAATATGAGCATCCAGGTTCTGCTATTGGTTATTGACCGGAGACGTGTCTCGGTCATGTCTACATAGTTCTCGAACCCGTAGGGTCCGCACGCTTAAAGTTTTGTGACAATCGGTATTATGAGTTTTTGTGTTTTGATGTACCGAAGGTAGTTCGGAGTCCCGGGTATGATCACGGACATGACGAGGAGTCTCGAAATGATTGAGACATAAAGATCAATATATTGGATGACTATGTTCGGACACCGGAAGGGTTCCGGAAGGTTTCGGACATTTACCGGAGTACCGGGGGGTTACCGGAACCCCCCGGGGAGTATATTGGGCCTAATGGGCCGTAGTGGGACAAGAGGAGGGGCGTCCAAGGGCAGCCGCGCGCCCCCTCTCCCTCTAGTCCGAATTGGACAAAGAGGGGGGGCGGCGCCCCCCTTTCCTTCTCTTCCTCTCTCCCTTCCTTCTCCTCTCCTACTCCAACTAGGAAAAGAGGGAGTCCTCCCGGTGGGAGTAGGACTCCCCCCTTGGCGCGCCCTCCTCCTTGGCTGGCCGCCTCCCCCCTAGCTCCTTTATATACGGGGGCAGGGGGCACCCCATAAACACAACAATTGATGTGTTGATCTCTTAGCCGTGTGCGGTGCCCCCTCCACCATAATCCACCTCGATTATATTGTAGCGGTGCTTAGGCGAAGCCCTGCGTCGGTAGCTTCATCAACATCGTCACCACGCCGTCGTGCTGACGAAACTCTTCCCCGAGCTCTACTGGATCATGAGTTCGCGGGACGTCACCGAGTTGAACGTGTGCTGAACGCGGAGGTGCCGTACGTTTGGTGCTGAGGATCGGTCAATCGTTAAGACGTACGACTACATCAACCGCGTTGTTATAACGCTTCCGCTTAACGGTCTATGAGGGTATGTGGACGACACTCTCCCCTCTCGTTGCTATGCATCACCATGATCTTGCGTGTGCGTAGGAATTTTTTTGAAATTACTACGTTCCCCAACACTTTCATGAGAAATACAGTTGTGCTTCTACGAGAAAAAAAGGAAAAACAGAATGTGTGCTCCAAAAAATGTGAAAACCCGCAACCTTGTTTTCGGGTTTCCATTTTTTTCTTTTTTTGTGCTAACTGGTTTTTATTTGGTTTTAAATGTTTTTTTCTTTGCTTTTTTCTTGATTTCTGTTTTTTCATTTTCGTGAAAAAAATAGTTCGTCAAAACCTTAACATGGGATCTAGTGCCGAAGATCTCAGTGTGAGAAATTCAACAGTGAAACGGTTCAGTACTTGGACGCATAGTTCAAGAGATAAAACATTCTTGAAAAATGAATCTAAAAAAGGGAAGAGTCTCAAGTTGCGAGAATTGGCTCACATGCAGTGCGCCTTGTCAAACAGAGAAAGTGTGTGTGGGGGGGGGGATCTTTGCAAGGGGTACTCCTTAACTAGTGGTTTCAGGATACTAGTTGTTCACAATTTTTCCTAAGATATGGTTTCCACCAATTTTTTGGTTATTTTTTCTTTTTCATTTCCCTTTTTCTTTCTTCTATTTTTCCATTTTTCCTTTTTATGTTTATTTGATACTCAAAAAATGCAAGCATGTGTCAAGATATATGATAAAAAAAGTTATTCATGTTTTCTATATTCATCTTTTATTTCAAAAATACTTATCATGCTATTGAAAAATGTTCAAGGTTAATCTCAAATAATCAACGTATAAGTAGAAAAACGCTCAACATTACCCCCTGGTTTCAGCTTGTATTTTATTTCTTGAGTTGGGCTGGGTCAGGCCTTATCTTGTTTTGTATTTTGCGACACTTGCAGTTGCATTTCATCGTGTTCGAGGAGGAGCGTGTGGCGAGGCAACATGCACGGTACAACCGGCGCAACATCGCCCGCCAATCCGTGTTCGCCAAGTCCGACGTGGCATTGGAATGGGTCCGCAACGACCCAAACCTCATCGCCGAGCGCGCCCTTGACCGCTCCATCACCACCGCAAAGACGACGGCCAGGCGCCACCGCCGCCTTGACGGCAAGCTCACTAAGATCGGCGAGGAGTGGTCGCTTAGCGACTCCTCCGCCAACCTTGGCAAGGGCAAGGCCGCCATCGGATCTCCGCAGGCGCCATCTGCATTAGCCGCAGCGGCCCTTCGCACCGCACAGAAGGAGGCCTAACGGCTCCTTCGCGAGTGGCTGATAGCAGCTGGTCAAGGCTGTCGCAGCCCTCCGGTGCCCTTCTGCCGCTGGAACACGACGATGACTACACGAACAACAACGACAGTGCGGCAAGGCTGGGCGGCCACACATATGAAGTGTTCATTCTGTATAAGGTTTAGGCTTTTTTTAGTTTTAGTTAAACGACCGAAATATCAACTTTTTATGTAAATTATGTTCGAACTTTAATGAAATCTGACTTATTTGATGAATTTTGTCTGGTTTGTTTAAACTTGTTTTAAAATATATGTGAATTTCATTGGATGGCCAGCTTATGCATTCGTATCCACGAACTGGCCTCCTGTCTGCGGCGGATGCGGTGTCAGATTTATGGGTCAGCATTAGAGATGACCTAACAAGGTGGATATATGGTATAGCTTCTGCGTGAACCGGCCAAAATACAGAGTGAATCAACTCCTTGTCCCATGTACTTGTAACGCCCTACAACCGGAGCTTCAGATGCCTTCCATGATTTCCGAGATTTGCCGTGTGATTTGTTTGGTTCGTTGCTTTCATTTTGTTAGCATCATGTGCATTGCATCATGTCATCTTGCACCAATTCCTAAAACTCAACCAATTAAATTGTATGGATCTTCGATTCATTTAAATCGAGGGAAGTACACATGGTGTTTTCTCTTTATAACATATCCTCCCAATATTAGGGAGCTATAATAAATATTCCATTAGTTTGAAATTAACCAGAACACACTTGCAAGTAATTCCCCAGGCCTTTGTTATCTCACATCTTGACCTCAAACGTTGTCCATAAATTCTTTCATCACTTTTCCAATCTCCACCAAAATTCCCAACGTTTTGGACTTCTCAAACACCCCATTCCTATTCAAATCCATTTGAATTAAATTCAAATGAATTTGAATTCAATTCTTGCAATCTTGCCACTTCATTTTTTCTGGGATCATACACATTTTTGTGAGTCCGACAAAATAGCCCCCATGCACAAATTGTTTCCCTAACCCCCTCTTCCTTTTCTTCTCTCTAATGTGTTTCTGTTAAAGGAAATAAGAGAGGGAGAAGAGAGTCCAGCCCAGCTAGGCCTCCTAGTAGCCCAACTAATTCGGCCCAAGGCCCATCTGGACCTCCTAACCCTATAACCCCTTCCCGAACCCCATCTCTCTCCTCGTTCCTCCTCCAGCGCTACCAACGCACACACGCTACCAGTGCCAGGAAGGGCTTCGCCCCGATCCCCTCGCGCCTCGCTCGTGTTCTCCTTTGTCGCATGTAGCGTGCTCCTTCGCCGCCTCGACCCACTGCATCACCCGTCGCCCTTCTCCCCTCGCATCAGCGACGACTGCGCCGCCCTGCATGTCTTGCTCCGACCATGGCCATGGCGCCCGCGCCAAGACCAGCGAGCAGCTGCCCGCGTTCCATGCCCGAGGCCTCCTCCTCGACTCCTCCGCCTTTGCGCCGGCAACGACGTCGCCATCGCCATCCGTCCTCGGGATCCTCGTCAATGTCCAGTCCCGTCCTCGACCTCGCCGCCCTCCTCTGCGCCTCCATCACATCGCCGCCTTGCTGCCTTCCCCACCACTGGCTTGCTACCTCACCGGACCTCCTCTGCCTCCAAGGCCGCCGCTGCTCTGGCCGCAACCACCTCCGGCCTTCAACCCCGATGCCCGCCATGGCCCTCCTCACGCTGCTGCTCCTTGGCTTCGTCCTCTGTCGCCACCATCTCCTCCCCCAACGCCCTTGCGGATGATGTCGCTGCAAGACTGCCACGATGCCATCATGGAGCCCCAGGTCCGAAGTTGACCACGACGTCGATGCCCCTCAAGTTCAGCTACACGGAAACGCCAAGTACCCCTACGCGCATGTACAACTACTGATCCCGTGGATGTCACCAAGTACCTCTACCGACGACCTGAACAACTACGTAACGTGTACCACTACCGCCGCCTTCGGAATCGCTAAGAACGACAAGAACCTTGATGCCCGATGCATAAAACAACTACCGCCGCTGATGACCCGGGTAGCAGAAATGCCAAGTACCCCTTCAAGTGACAAGACCGGGAAGTTCGAAGACCCCAAGTACCTCTTCGAAATGACCGAGTACCACTACCGTCAACCCTCGAAGACCCCATGGACGTCAAGTTCCTCGTTGTGACCCCGGACACCTACGGAGTGTGTACAACTACGAAGCGAGAACGACTACTTCCACTACAAACGTCCCGAGAACGTCTACTTCCTCTATGTTGCACCGAACGAGAACCGTCCCGTTTGCACGCTTTGAAGGTGTAACCCCGAGACGACCGCCCGTGAACGAATGCACGTGTTGTATGAGATGCATGTTTGGATGTTGTACCCTCCCGTGAATGTTAGTTGTTTCCCTCGCTTGGCACCATCATCGACATGTGGGACACCCGGTATCCGGGATCACTCCCCGTCACTCTTGCACGTTTCACGCACCCACACTTGTTCCTTTGCACCAGCATCCCAATTGAGTTGCCGGAACCGATATGTTGCCGTGGCATCATTTTCAGATTCGTTGTCGTGGCACGCCTTTCGTTTCCGCCACGATGACAAATGCTTCATAATATGCTCATGTCAACTTTTTCATAAAAAAATGCATAAAACTTGCCCATGTCATTCGCATCATGGTAACAACTTTTAAAATGGTTAGAATTGTTGTTTGCATTAAATTGCTAAATGCACATGAGGATTTACCGGAATTGTTGTTTGATGTTTCCGGCCTCACTTAAAATGCCTAACTGTGTATTTTACTCATGTTTCACCCCTTGCCATGCTATTCAACATTTAATATTGTTGAGTACATAAACGGGAGAGAACTAAATAAGTCATGTGGTGTTTCGTCAGTATGCAACTCGTTGCATATTGAGCTCCACTTAATTTGTAGTTTTGGTTGTTGCACTTTGCCATGTCATCATGCCTCTTTAAACCAGACATGCATCATACTTGGTTGTGCATCATGCCATGTTTATGTGATGGTTGATTACTATGTTGTTTGCTCCTTTCCGGCGTTGCTTCTTCTTGTTAGTTCCGGTAACGTCGCGTTTGTGAGGATCCGTTCGACTACGTCCGTTTGTCTTCTTCATGGACTCGTTCTCCTTCCTTGCGGGATCTCAGACAAGATGACCATACCCTCGAAATCACTTCTATCTTTACTTGCTAGTTGTTCGCTCTATCGTTATGTCGCGCTACGTACCACTTGTTTATCATGCTTCCCATATTGCCATGTCAAGCCTCTAACCCACCTTCCTAGCAAACCGTTGTTTGGCTATGTTACTGCTTTTGCTCAGCCCCTCTTATAGCGTTGCTAGTTGCAGGTGAAGCTGAAGTTTGTTCCATGTTGGAACATGGATATGTTGGGATATCATTATTATATCTTTTACTTTAATGCATCTATATACTTGGTAAAGGGTGGAAGGCTCGGCCTTATGCCTGGTGTTTTGTTCCACTCTTGCCACCCTAATTTCCGTCATACCGGTGTTATGTTTCTTGATTTTGCGTTCCTTACGCGGTTGGGTGTTATGGGAACCCCTTGACAGTTCGCTTTGAATAAAACTCCTCCAGCAAGGCCCAACCTTGGGTTTAACATTTGCCACCTAATCCTTTTTCCCTTGGGTTCTGCTGACTCAAGGGTCATCTTTATTTTAAACCCTCGGGCCAGTGCTCCTCTGAGTGTTGGTCCAACGTGGGCGATGTCCGGCGCCCCCTGGGCAACCAGGGTCTATGCCAACCCGACGTCTTGCCCATCCGGTGTGCCCTGAGAACGAGATACGTGCGACTCCTATCGGGATTTGTCGGCACATCGGGCGGCTTTGCTGGTCTTATTTTACCATTGTCGAAATGTCTTGTAACCGGGATTCCGAGACTGATCGGGTCTTTCCGGGAGAAGGAATATCCTTCGTTGACCGTGAGAGCTTGTGATGGGCTAAGTTGGAACACCCCTGCAGGGTATAAACTTTCGAGAGTCATGCCCGCGGTTATGTGGCAGATGGGAATTTGTTAATATTCGGTTGTAGGGAACTTGACACTTAACTTAATTAAAATGAATCAACCACGTGTGTAACCGTGATGGTCTCTTCTCGGCGGAGTCCGAGAAGTGAACATGGTTCTTGTGTTATGATTGTGCGTAAGTAGTTTCAGGATCATTTTTTAATCATTTCTAGCTTCTCGACCGTTGCGTTGCTTCTCTTCTCGCTCTCATTTGCGTATGTTAGCCACCATATATGCTTAGTGCTTGCTGCAGCTTCCCCTCACCACTTTCTCCTACCCATAAGCTTAAATAGTCTTGATCTCACGGGTGTGAGATTGCTGAGTCCTCGTGACTCACAGATACTTCCAAACAGTTGCAGGTGCCGATGATACCAGTGCAGGTGACGCAACCGAGCTCAAGTGGGAGCTCGATGAAGATCTTGATCGTTATTGTGTTCCGTTTCCTATTGATCAGTAGTGGAGCCCAGTTGGGACGATCGGGGATCTAGCATTTGGGGTTGTCTTCTTTTATTTTGATTCCGTAGTCGGACCTTTGATTGTACTTTGGATGATGTATGATTTAATTATGTATTGTGAAGTGGCGATTGTAAGACAACTCTTTATCCCTTTTTTATTCAGTACATGGGATGTGTGGAGATTACCCTCTTGCGACAAGTCTATCATGTGGCTATGCCTCTAAATCGTGCCCCGACACGTGGGAGTTATAGCCGCATTATGGGTGTTACAGTACTCATCTCTAGATTAAGGAGATTTGAAACTTTATTCAGCATTAAACCTTCTCGGGTGTTCTCACCCTTAAATTTGGACTCAAAATAACCCAATTGTCCTCCCATATGTTCACTTGGGATTGGCAAACATATCATCCTTTAAAGGCTTCCAATCCTGCCATAATACTTGTCGCGTCATTGATTAACCCTTCTTTGCTTTTGCATTAAGCAGATTTCCTTCCAGGAAATATTCGCTCTTAGAGCAGAAACACACAAAGAGTTTGGTTCCTCCATCAATTCTCATCATTGTTTGGCTAACATGCCCAGGTTAAAATATTCTAGGTTTCTAAATCCCATTGCACCCATAAGCTTAGGATACATAATTTTCACCATGCTACCCAATGAATACTTGACACCAATAGCCGGCGATCGATTGCGTGGGAACTGCTCCCATCGAACAATTCGTTCATCACGGGGTTCAGAAAATCGTTGTGCCAAGACTTCATGAAACCAGCACAACAAAACAGCGTTTTTTCGGGATTTTGAACACTAACATTGCAAGCACGCGTATGGGTTGATCCACAACTCTAAAGCAACAATTACTTTCCTCCTGTTGATAGCATTTCTCCTTCCACCCTGCAACTCTTGCACAAACTCCATCAATAAGATGCGGAAACAATCTGAACGGTCCACTCCCACCATTGCAGGCAAAAACCCACGCACTTGTCATTTGGGGACTCTGTCATGATATTTAGCAATTTACACACTTGTACCCTTGAATGAACATCAGTATTGGGACTGACAAAGATGCTACATTTCTCTTCATTCACCATCTGACCTGAGCTCGTACAATTTTCGTCAAGGATTGTTCTAACTCATAATGCATTCTTTTCATCAGCAGACATAAGTATAAGCGAGTCATCCGCAAATAGAAGGAGAGCCATACTTCTCTAGAAAGATGGCCACCTTTCCTGGTGTGGTCTGGGTACTGCATGATGTGGGAACGCCAGAGGTTATTCTGTGCTTAGCACCATCAAGGAGAACAACAGCAGAAGTAAAATAGTTCAGGGAATGATCGGCCATCTTCTCTTGATGCTGTTTTCGCCAGCACCATCAATCAACTATGGATTGCAGCCATCGATCATATTACCATCTCCTTGCAGAAACCATAAAATACATTGTAGTCCCTCCGTTTCTAAATATTTGTCTTTCTAGATATTTCAACAAGTGACTACTTACGGAGCAAACTAAGTGATCTAAAATATGTCTATATACATCTGTATGTGGTAGTCCATTTGAAATCTCTAGAAAAACAAATATTTAGGAACAGAGGGACTACAATGTATTTTATGGTTTCTTTCTGCAAGGAGTACGTAGCAACATAAATAGTACATTAACGTAATCTGCAAGAGTCAAAGTTAGCAAACTTCTTCTGTCTATTATGGGCTCTGATCAGCATCTGGTATTTAGACAAAGGAAAAACAAATGGCTATTAACCATCTCTAGCCAGTCTGCTAAAACCGGGAGGATTGCCATCAGTAACCAACAAAGGTAACCAGCAAAGGCTCGTAATTCATGTCCGGTAACCTGAATTACCATCTTCGGAACATATTTTGACAATGAGACAGTAATCAGACCGTGAAGAGCCGGTTCGATAATATAAGGGGCCCGTACATTGTGTCAACTATTTCATTTTATAATTTACAAATTGCTCTGTCGAAGCCACATCAGGGACATGTTGCACCCTCAATGGATAATGCAGAGTTACAGCTGCGATTCGATGTCATTTCCTACCCTGTTGTCACTGTGGCGACGCCCAAAGCCAATGGCAGGAGCAGTTGTCGGGCCACTGTCTATCTCAGCTTTGCAGAGGGGGCACAGTGCGTTTATCTTGAGCCATTTGTCTACGCATTCTTTGTGGAAGAAGTGGGTGCAAGGAAGCTCTCGGAGATCATCATTGTTCGAGTATCTTGCTAGGCAGATACAGCAAATCTGCATATCAAAGGACGCACCTCAGGCTTTAAATCAAGAGTATAGGTAAGAAAGTTGTGTAATACTCCCTCCCACTACTATAAGATGTTCCAACTTTTTTCTAAATGGGATATATGTAGACACGTTTTAGTGTGTTTGTTCGCTCATTTCAGTCTATATTGAAATATCCAGAACATCTTGTAATAGTGAATGAGGGGAGTAGATAGGAGTGTGGGAGAAAAACTCACAGCATCTTCAGCAGAAACAATCCGCTCCTTGTCTGTTCCAGCAGCAACAACTCCGCCGCCGACTTCAATCCCCTCGCCGTTACGGGACTTCTTCGTTTTGAACTTGTATGTTCTCAAGGCATTGATTGCTTCTGCAGTAGCACCTTTGTTTTGGTTTAGATCTTCACGAAAGCTCATTAGGGAGATTATGCAGGGCAGGCAGCAACATATCAGTGCGCACAGAATGAAAGGCATAGCATAGCCGATGCAGCTAAATGTGAGGAAGGCTATACACAACCTGAAAAAGAAAAGATTTACACTTATGAAACACATAAATGAGTTGCAAAGATACTGCAGCACGGGAAGCTAGCAGCTCACCTGTATAAGTTGGGAGCGTCATGGGCAGAGGAATGTCCACCAAATACCCACACATTCCCCACAACAAACCACACGGCGAAGAAACAGTCAAGGGCCATCCTGAAGTGATCGGCATAAGCTTGGGCCCTGTAAGAAAGAGTCCGGGTGCACCTCAGTTTAAAACTTAAAACATAGCAACTCAGAGGCTGCACTCTAAAGAAAGCTAGCCAAAGAAGTGCTGAGAATACTAATGCCCTCCACACAGGACGATAGCTTTACTTTAACAAAACGTTGGCAGAATAATAGTCATGTATATTTTTGTCATCAGATTGTGTCCACATTACCCCATTTATGTTATCCTACTGTGCAATCATAATAGCACAACAAATAGAGGTTTAACGCAATTTCTCCACATGTCTTACAGAGAGAGACAGTAGATGAATTAGACTACAGGCATATAAATTTAAAAGGGGCTGAAGTAATCATGGAACTGAAGACAATGTTACCTGGGATTTCTGGTAAGCACGTTGTTTTGCGAGACTCCATTTGTGTCAGTTACAAAACCAGCTTCAGACATGCCAGGGGCCGAATTTGTTGTGTGAGAATTGGACTCAGATATACTGTTCGGAGGGAAGTTCTGACTTGCTGGTTCTTGCCCAGTTGTTGGGCGGTTGCGATGGAGATAGCGCCAGTAGAGAAGAGGAAGAGTAGCAACACAACCTACCGTATAACCAATGACCCACTCAAATAATGGAGAATGCGGACGTTCCTTCCTTGACAATGACAGAACACAAATGGCCGCTATAATCTGGCTAACTGTTACAACAAGCTCAATGGAGATCCAGCAACTAGAATTCAACGGACTTTGCCGATGACGAGCACGATTAGCATCTCTTCTTGCTAGAGGAGCACTTTGAGAGTTAGATGCAGTAGTTGTCTCCGAAGAACTTTCTGAGATGTGAGGCAATCGATCCAAACCATCATTATCCTCCCGACGAGTGGTTGACGATGAAGCAACATCATCCCTTGGGCTCTCAATTGCAATCTCAAGATGAGCAGTATTTTCCATGTGGTCTATCAGTAAAGGGTGATTGTCTGTTTCACTGCTTGCTTCTGATTCAACAGGATGAGCAGCCATCAACTGAACGCTGCATATGAAACTAGCTCGTTGTGTTTGCCAGAAATACAGCTGCTTTGACTTAAGACAGATGGCAATCTCTATAGGAAAATGGACTTGATCCAAGGCCAGGCAATTTGAATTGTTTTTTTTAAACCTATGACAGCAGGACAGATTCACTGCACCTGAAAGAAGATGAACAACAGATGCCAATTAGCTATATTTAACTAGCTCTCTTTAAGCAAGAAGCTCTAAACAGAATTGACTAACATTAATAACAATCTACATATATTTGCTGTGGTCAATTCAACTGATCTATAACAGGGAGCTCAATCTGCATTTATTTACTGTCTCTGGTTAAGTTGTGTACAGACACCATAATACGAGGAAAACAATACTTCAGTAATTTTAGCGGTTTGACTGGCATAATGATACATAGTTGTCACTTGTCAGATAAGCAGGAATGAATAGCTAGTATAGCACAAAAGATGTTTCTCTGAAAGATTTTCAGAGGCCTATATCCCATCCTACCAGTTTCTGATGGGAATTCAACCTAACTGCATAATTTGACCTGGGGACCTGCAAGTCCGTGTATAGATGTGAACCCTAGCATCACAGTTACTGTGCATGTTCTGCTCAGAAACAGAGAAAGGATTACATCATCATTGTAGAATGTCCTTAGTGGATTGCTCACCAATACATATATATACAGGTTCAGTATCATGCTCAAAACTTGTAACAAATGGAGGCCAAGTTTGAAACCTCGTATGGATGAACAACATTCTCTAACAACTTAAAACGGAATGCTTATAATATACTTAAAGTAGGAACTACACCCTATGCTCCTGAATATAAGACGTTTTGGCAGTTTAATTTAGAAACAGAGATAGTACTTGTGAATCATTCCATTTAATTGAGCAGAGTATACAATCATTTACACATAAAAATACTTCTGACTAAAGAACATCATGGGTTCAAGGTAATCACATGGGGAAATGTAAAGAGGTGTTCAGCGAAGACATGCAAAGATTTTCATGATAGCATACTACCAACATTAAGCCGATCTGTATCTCCCGGGTTGATTTAGAGAGCAAATCAAATAATGATAATTCAATTAAATGATGAACAAAGCACAGGAACAAAAGACGGGTGAGTCTAGTCTATCATCAGCATGAGCATTCTCTACATCTCACTGAGAATAGATGAAGAACCCCAAACTGAGTTCATCTTGTACTAAAAACTTGTAAATCATGACAACAGACCTCCAAACTAACCAAAAACTTTTTCCAGATTTAGGTATATTCGAGGCTGTGGGCCTGTGGCATCTTCTGGCGCTCTATTCGTCTAATTATATTATCCAAACACCAATTATAAGCTCTTTGAAGTTCGATGTTCTAGTGTAGTAAAGAAGTACTCTAGTTAACAGCTATATTCTTGTTCCATACAGCCTTAATCAAACACTAAACTGATTTTCGCCTATTTCCCCTCACATTTTCTCCATCAGTTATTCAGAGACTAAAAAAAGGGACCAAGTCCGCCGCATACAGAAGATCAAGCCGAACCAGAAACACCACATACCTCAAGAAAATCCACTCCCCGGGAACAGCAGCAGCCAGCAGCTCCTCCAATCGCCTGAAACTTGACAGATTCAAGAATCCATGAGAGAAGAAGGCGGAAGAAAGCAGAGGAATAACGCCAGACGCGTACCTGGACCACTTAAGATCGAATCAAATGCTTGGCTCCCAAGCGACCATCCGCCGAGGGTTTCACCAAAGAAATCCAAAGAAAAATCGCCGGACTGCAAGATTGGGCCTTAGGGGAAGGAACAGGTGCCAAACCCTTGGACCAAAGCAAACTCCATTAGTTAAACGGAAAGCACCCAGCTGGCGGGGAAGGGGAAGATGGGAATATACCAAATGGCCAAGTCCAAAACTCCGAGTCGAATTCGTCTTCCTTCCTCAGTCCTCCTCCTCCTCCTCTACTTCTCTTCCCCTTTCTCCAAGTTGAGTGACGACGTATATTTGGAAGGGAAAAACAATTGTGTTTTGTTGTGGTGATTTTGTTTCTAATAAGTAGAGTAATTATTTTGGAGGAATCTTTTGGCCGCTCGAGGTGGGGGAAGGAGAAGGGCGAGCTGTATACATCGTGGCCGTTGGCTGGATGCGCGTTAGGGATCGCACGGCGAGGTGGTGAGCGGCGTGAGAACCGCACGTGGCCGCTTCACCGGAATTGCTGGGATGGGCGATGGGCCACGTGGGAGATGGTGAGTGGTTTCAAACGGAGGATCGGTGTTTGGCGCAAGAGAGCCGAGATGGCAGTTGGATCGATGACTTCATCAACGGGAGAGTGGGTAATAATGTACTGTGAGATGCAGGATTAGGTTGGTCTTTCTTGTTCTTTAGTGAAACGAAAAAAAACACCCATTGTTGATAATAACTTTAAAAGGATCAACAGTACAAACCTAATAAAAATTAGGTCGAGATTCTGAGACCACATAACGACCACTACTGTCGTCGGAACGAGCCGTTGTCGCCGCTCCACTGCTGGAGCCGACTTGACCTTGTCGATGACAACCAAGAAGTCTTCGTGCACGTGCCTCTAAGGACCACTCGCAGTTGTCGTCGTTGAACCCTTACATGGATCTAAAGCAACTCACACAAGTCTCACCACATGATGAGAAATCCTAACGTCACGGTCTCAAGAAGACGGTAGGAATCTACACCGGAGCTCCTTTAAACTTGAGGAGAATCGAAGTCTGGAATACAAATTCAAAAAAGAAGCGATGCCATGCACCTAAGCATCGTGATACGTCTCCAACGTATCTATAATTTTTAATTGTTCCACGCCATTGTATTATCTATCTCGAATTTTTAATATGCATTTATATGTCATTTTATATGATTTTTGGGACTAACCTATTGACCTAAAGCCCAGTGCCAGTTTCTGTTTTTTCCTTATTTTTGAGTTTAGCAGAAAAGGAATATCAAACGGAATCCAATTGACCTGAAAATTTACGGAGATTATTTTTGAAAAATATAAAAAATACTAGAACGAAAAGATACCGGAGAAGAGCCACGAGGCATCCACATGGACAGAGGGCGCCCCCACCCCCTAGGGTGCCCTCCCCCGTCCTTGTCGTCGCCTCGTGGGCCCTCCTGACTTATTCCCGACGCCAACGCCTCTTATAAATCCCCAAAACCCTAGAACAGAACTTAGATCGGGAGTTCCGCCGTCGCAAGCCTCTGTAGCCACCAAAAACCAATCGGGACCCTGTTCCGGCACCCTGGCGGAGGCGGGAATCATCACCGGTGACTATCTTCATCATCCCGGCGCTCTCCATGAGGAGGAGGGAGTAGTTCATCCTCGGGGCTGAGGGTATGTACCAGTAGCTATGTGTTTGATCTCTCTCTCTGTTTCTCTCTCTCTCTCGTGTTCTTGATTTGGCACGATCTTGATGTACTGCGAGCTTTGCTATTATAGTTGGATCTTATGATGTTTCTCCCCCTCTACCTTCTTGTAATGGATTGAGCTTTTCCTTTGAAGTTATCTTACCGGATTGAGTTTTTAAGGATTTGAGAACACTTGATGTATGTCTTGCATGTGCTTATCTATGGTGACAATGGGATATTCACGTGATCTACTTGATGTATGTTTTGGTGATCAACTTGCAGGTTCTGTGAACTTGTGAACTTATGCATAGGGGTTGGTACACGTTTTTGTCTTGACTCTCCGGTAGAAACTTTGGGGCACTCTTTGAAATTCTTTGTGTTGGTTTGAATAGATGAATCTGAGATTGTGTGATGCATATCGTATAATCAAACCCGCGGATACTTGTGGTAACATTGAAGTATCTAGGTGACATTAGGGTTTTGGTTGATGTGTGTCTTAAGGTGTTATTTTAGTACAAACTCTAGGGCTGTTTATGGCACTTATAGGAATAGCCCAATAGATTGATCAGAAAGAATAACTTTGGGGTGGTTTCGTACCCTACAATAATCTCTTCGTTTGTTCTCCGCTATTAGTGACTTTGGAGTGACCCTTTGTTGCGCGTTGAGGGATTGTTATATGATCTAATTATGTTATCATTGTTGAGAGAACTTGCACTAGTGAAAGTATGAACCCTAGGCCTTGTTTCCAAGCATTGCAATACCGTTTTCGCTCACTTTTACTACTTGCTACCTTGCTGTTTTTATATTTTCAGATTACAAAAACTTATATCTACCATCCATATTGCACTTGTATCACCATCTCTTCATCGAACTAGTGCACCTATACAATTTATCATTGTATTGGGTGTGTTGTGGACACAAGAGACTCTTTCTTATTTGGTTGCAGGGTTGTTAGAGAGAGGCCATCTTCATCCTACGCCTCTGATAACCCACAAGTATAGGGGATCGCAACAGCTTTCGAGGGTAGAGTATTCAACCCAAATTTATTGATTCGACACAAGGGGAGCCAAATAATATTCTCAAGTATTAGCAGCTGAGTTGTCAATTCAACCACACCTGGAAACTTCGTATCTGCAGCAAAGTGTTTAGTAGCAAAGTAATATGATAGTGGTGGTAGCGGCAACAAAAGTAAAGACAAAAAAAGTAATGTTTTTGGTATTTTGTAGTGATTGTAACAGTAGCAGCGGGAAAGTAAATAAGCGTAAACCAGCATATGGAAAACTCGTAGGCACCGGATCAGTGATGGATAATTATGTCGGATGCGGTTCATCATGTATCAGTCATAACATAAGGTGACACAGAACTAGCTCCAATTCATTAATGTAATGTAGGCATGTATTCCGTATATAGTCATACATGCTTATGGAAAAGAACTTGCATGCCATCTTTTGTCCTACCCTCCCGTGGCAGCAGGGTCCTATTGGAAACTAAGGGATATTAAGGCCTCCTTTTAATAGAGAACCGGAACAAAGCATTAGCACATAGTGAATACATGAACTCCTCAAACTATGGTCATCACCGGGAGTGGTCCCGATTATTGTCACTTCGGGGTTGCCGGGCCCTAGTGACAAGCATTAAGCATAGCAATGTAATAGCAACATCAATCTCAGAACATAATGGATACTAGGGATCAAACCCTAACAAAACTAACTCGATTACATGATAAATCTCATCCAACTCATCACCGTCCAGCAAGCCTATGATGGAATTACTCACGCACGGCGGTGAGCATCATGAAATTGGTGATGGAGGATGGTTGATGATGATGACGGCGACGAATCCCCCTCTCCGGATCCCCGAACGGACTCCAGATCAGCCCTCCCGAGAGGTTTTAGGGCTTGGCGGCGGCTCCGTATCGTAAAACGCGATGATTTCTTCTCTCTGATTTTTTTCTCTCCGAAAGCAAATATATAGAGTTGGAGTTGGCGTCGGAGGGCATCCAGGGGGCCCACGAGGTAGGGGGGCGCGCCCTAGAGGGGGGGCGCCCCCCACCCTCGTGGACAGGGTGTGGGCCCCCTGGTCTTCATCTTTGGCGAGGATTTTTTATTATTTTTTCTAAGATGTTCCGTGGAGTTTCAGGTCATTCCGAGAATATTTGTTTTCCGCACATAAAACAACACCACGATAATTCTGCTGAAAACAGCGTCAGTCCGGGTTAGTTCCATTCAAATCATACAAGTTAGAGTTCAAAACAAGGGCAAAAGTGTTTGGAAAAGTAGATACGACGGAGACGTATCAACTCCCCCAAGCTTAAACCCTTGCTTGTCCTCAAGCAATTCAGTTGACAAACTGAAAGAAAGAAAGAAAAACTTTTATAAACTCTGTTTGCTCTTGTTGTTGTAACTATGTCAAGCCAACATTCAAGTTTTCAGCATAGATCATAACTAACCACATTTGCAATAATTCTCACGTCTCATAATTACTCATATCAATAGCATAATCAACTAGCAAGCCATAATAATAAATCTCGGATGACAACACTTTCTCAAAACAATCATAATATGATATAACAAGATGGTATCTCGCTAGCCCTTTCTGAGACCGCAAAACATAAATGCAGAGCACCTTTAAAGATCAAGGACTGACTAGACATTGTAATTCATGGTAAAAGAGATCCAATCATAGTCATACCCAATATAAATTAACAGTGATGAATGCAAATGACAGCTGTGCTCTCCAGCTAGTGCTTTTTAATAAGAGGGTGATGACTCAACATAAAAGTAAATGAATAGGCCCTTCGCAGAGGGAAGCAGGGATTTGTAGAGGTGCCAGAGCTTGGTTTTGCAATAGAGATAAATTGTATTTTGAGCGGTATACTTTCATTGTCAACGTAGCAACTAAGAGATGGTGATATCTTCCATGCTAAACACATTATAGGCGGTTCCCAAACAGAATGGTAAAGTTTATACTCCCCCTCCACCAACAAGCATCAATCCATGACTTGCTCGAAACGAGTGTCTCCAACATACATCAGGTCCCAGGGGGAGTTTTGTTTGCAATTAATGTTGATTTGGTTTGCATAAAGCATGGGACTGGGCATCCCGGTGACCAGCCATTTTCTCGTGAGTGAGGAGCGGAGTCCACTCCTCTTGAGAATAACCCGCCTAACACGGAAGATAAGGACAACCTTGGTTGATACATGAGCTATTCGAGCATACGAAACAGAATGTTTATTTGAAGGTTTAGAGTTTGGCACATACAAATTTACTTGGAACGGCAGGTAGATATCGCATATAGGAGGGTATAGTGGACTCATCTGGAATAACTTTGGGGTTTAAGGGATTGGATGCACAAGCAGTATTCCCGCTTAGTACAAGTAAAGGCTAGCAAAAGACTGGGAAGCGACCAACTAGAGAGCGACAACAGCCATGTACATGCATTAAGATTAATAAATATTGGATGCAAGCATGAGTAGGATATAATCCACCATGAACATAAATATCGTGAAGGCTATGTTGATTTTGTTTCAACTACATGCGTGAACATGTGCCAAGTCAAGTCACTTAAATCATTCAAAGGAGGATACCACCCCATCATACCACATCATAATCATCTCAATAGCATGTTGGCACACAAAGTAAACCATTATAACTCATAGCTAATCAAGCATGGCACAAGCAACTACGATCTCTAATTGTCATTGCAAACATGTTTATTCATAATAAGCTGAATCAAGAACGAGGGGCTCATCATATTTACAAAAACAAAAGAGGTCGAGTTCATACCAGCTTTTCTCATCTCAGTCAGTCCATCATATATCATCATATTTGCCTTTCACTTGCATGATCGAACGGTGTGAATAATAATAAGAGTGTACGTGCATTGGACTAAGCTGGAATCTGCAGGCATTCAATAAACAGGAGAAGACAAGGCAATATGGGCTCTTGGTTAAATCAACAATAATGCATATAAGAGCCACTTCAACAATTTAATTATGGTTTTCTCCTAGTGACCCCCAAAGAAAAGAAAAGAAATAAAACTATTTACACGGGAAAGCTCCCAACAAGCAAAAGAAGAACGGGAAATATTTTGGGTTTTCTTTTTAATTATTACTACTACAGCAGAAAAATAAACTACTACTAATTTTTTTGGTTTTTCTTAAGGTTTAACAAACACACAAGAAGAAAGTAGGAAAAAGAAAATAAACTAGCATGGATATTACAGTGAAAGAGTATGAGCACCGACATCTAGCAACGAGTGTGTGTGGACATAAATGTAATGTCGGTGAGAAACACGTATTCCCCCAAGTTTAGGCTTTTGGCCTAAGTTGGTCTATTGCCAGGGATAGCCTGGCGGATACCCATAGGTGTAGCTGGGGTCGTACTGCGACGAAGAATAGTTGGGAGCATACTGATGTGCAGCGGTTATCCCCTGCTGAGCTGCAGCGTGGAGTCGAGTTTCCTCCGCTCTCCTCTCGTACTCTTCTGCCTCCTCTCTGGTAATAACATATCTTCTTTTTGTCTGTGAATCAAAGAAGGCAGGAGCAGGGAGAGTAATACGGAAAACACATCGTTTATCAAAAATTAAACAATATAAGAGAGGTGATTCAGGCCTCTCGACAAACTGGTGCAAAGCCATAGAGTTATAATCTAAATATGCAGGAGGCAACTCCGTATCACCCTCACGAATGTCTATCTCAAGAAAGTGAGCTAAGCGGGTTGCATAAATTCCTCCAAAGAAATCTCCATTATGTCTATTATGATGCAACCTACGAGCTGCAATGGCTCCCATATGATAAGATTGGTCTCCTAACACAGCACTCCTAAGAATGCTAAGATCAGGGGCACACATGTGACATGCTTCATCCTTAGCATTTATGCATCTACCGATGAAGAGAGCAAAATAATGTATAGCAGGAAAGTGAATGCTCCCTATGGTAGCCTGCGTTATATCTCTAGATTCCCCCATAGTTATACTAGCAAGAAAGTTTCTAAATTCAGATTTAGGGGGATCCCTAACACTACCCCATGATGGAAGTTTGCAAGCAGAAGTGAAATCCTCTAAGCCCATGGTATAAGATTTGTCATAGAGATCAAACATGACTGAAGGAGAATTACGCGAAGATGAATACTCAAACCTCCTCACAAATGAACTTGTGAGATCATGATACTGGGGGCATTTGTTAGCCTCAAAATCCTCAAAACTGGCATTGCGCAAATATGCTTTGAATTCTTCTTTAATTCCTGCACGGTCCATAAAATTTTCCGACGGCCATTCGCAAGGCCGTACTGGAGCGTCTCTTGGTGGATCCTCGTCAGCATCGCACATAGCAATCCTGGGTCCTTGCTTCTTAGAAGAACCACCTTGGAACATCTTCCTAAGCATATTGTTTTTCTCTAAAAAAATTTGAAATTTTTAGTAACTTCAAACAAAACTGAACCAACTTCAATAAAACTGATAGCAACTACTCCTACAAGTGCCTAGAGCCTAAATCAAGCATTAGAACTACTTGGAACCATATAAATTTGACATGCAAGCTCAATAACATGGTCACCTATGCAGCACAAATTTGCAAAGAATAAAGCACTAGAACAAAAACTAATTGGACCAATGGAGGAGTCACATACCAAGGAACAATCTACCCAAGCAGTTTTGCGAGAGGTGCTTTGAGCAAGGAGATCGAAAATCACAGCAAAAGTGGCTGGAACTCGTGCTTGAGTTGGTTTTTGGGTTTGTGCGAGACAGAGGAAGAAGATGTGTGCTGGGATAAGTGGAGGAGGGCCACCGTGGGCCCACGAGGCAGGGGGCGCGCCCTAGAGGGGGGGTCGCGCCCACCACCCTCGTGACCAGGTGGCAGCTCCTCCTGCGGTAATTTTTGCACAGTAAATCCTCAAATATTCCCAAAAAATCATATTAAATTGGCATGTCATTCTAAAGACTTTTATTTTCAGGATATTTTTATATTGCACGGATAAGTCAGGAAACAGATAGAAAATACTATTTTTACTTTATTTCTACTAATTAATAGAAAATATAGAGAGGGTACAGAAGGTTGTGCTTCTAGTTTCATCCATATCATGCTCATCAAAAAGAATCCACTAACAAGGTTGATCAAGTCTTGTTAACAAACTCATTCCGATAATCATGAAACCAGAGAAATTTCGAATAACACTAAGTTACCTCAACGGGGATATGCACATCCCCTATAATAAGTATATCATATTTCTTTTTGACAGTAGGAAGAGGAAATTCAAAACCTCCAATTATAATCGATGGAATTTTTCCAATGGAGTTGATACTATGAACTTGAGGTTGTTTCCTCGGAAAGTGTACCGTATACTCATTACCATTAACATGAAAAGTGACATTGCCTTTGTTGCAATCAATAACAGCCCCTGCGGTATTAAGAAAAGGTCTTCCAAGAATAATAGACATACTATCATCCTCGGGAATATCAAGTATAACAAAGTCCATTAAAATAGTAACATTTGCAACCACAACAGGCACATCCTCACAAATACCGACAGGTATAGCAGTTGATTTATCAGCCATTTGCAAAGATATTTCGGTAGGTGTCAGCTTATTCAAGTCAAGTCTACGATATAAAGAGAGAGGCATAATACTAACACCGGCTCCAAGATCACATAAAGCAGTTTTAATATAATTTCTTTTAATGGAGCAAGGTATAGTAGGTACTCCGGGATCTCCAAGTTTCTTTGGTATTCCACCCTTAAAAGTATAATTAGCAAGCATGGTGGAAATCTCAGCTTCCGGTATCTTTCTTTTATTAGTAATGATATCCTTCATATATTTAGCATAAGGATTTGTTTTGAGCACATCAGTTAATCGCATACGCAAAAAGATAGGCCTAATCATTTCAGTAAAGCGCTCAAAATCCTCATCATCCTTTTTCTTGGATGGTTTTGGAGAAAAAGGCATGGGTTTCTGAACCCAAGGTTCCCTTTCTTTACCATGTTTCCTAGCAACAAAGTCTCTTTTATCATAACGTTGATTCTTTGATTGTGGGTTATCAAGATCAACAGCAGGTTCAATTCCTACATCATTGTCATTACTAGGTTGAGCATCGTCATGAACATCATCATTAATATTTTTATTAGGTTCATGTTCATTACCAGATTGTGTTTCAGCATCAGACATAGATATATCATTTGGATTATCAGGTGGTTCGGCAATAGGTTCACTAGAAGTTTGCACAGTTCTATCATGTTTCTTCTTCTTCTTTTTAGAAGAACTAGGAACATCAATATTGTTTCTTTGAGAATCTTGCTCGATTCTCTTAGGGTGGCCTTCAGGATACAAAGGTTCCTGAGTCATTCTACCAGTTCTAGTAGCCACTCTAACAGCATAATCATTTTTCTTACTATTCATTTCATCAAGCACTTCTTTTTGAGCCTTAAGTACCTGTTCTACTTGAGTGGTAACCATAGAAGCATGTTTGCTAACAAGTTTAAGTTCACCTTTAATATTAGCCATATAATCACCCAAGCGTCTAATCATATAAGCATTTTCTTTTAATTGTCTACCAAAATAAGCATTGAAGTCATCTTGCTTAAACATAAAGTTATCAAACTCATCCAAGCACTGACTAGCAATTTTAGTAGGAGGGACTTCAGCTTTATCATATCTATAGAGAGGATTTACCTTTACTACCTGTGTCGGGATATCGAGATTAGGAGGTTCTTCAGTAAATAAAGAATTGAGATCATATGTTTCTTCAACAGGCGGTATATTAAGACCATGTATTTCTTCAATAGGAGGTAAATTCTTAACATCTTCAGCTTTAATACCTTTTTCTTTCATAGATTTCTTTGCCTCTTGCATATCTTCGGGACTGAGGAATAGAACACCTCTCTTCTTCGGAGTTGGTTTAAGAATAGGCTCAGTAATTGGAGCAGGAGTTGGCTCAGGAGCTGGCTCAGGAGGTGCCCAATTATTTTCATTTTTCAACATATTATTCAATAGAATTTCAGCTTCATCCGATGTTCTTTCCCTGAAAAGAGAACCAACACAACTATCCAGGTAATCTCTGGAAGCATCGGTTAGTCCATTATAAAAGATATCAAGTATTTCGGGTTTCTTAAGAGGATGATCAAGCAAAGCATTAAGTAACTTGAGAAGCCTCCCCAAGCTTGTGGGAGACTCTCTTCTTTAATTTGCACGAAGTTGTATATTTCCCTCAAAGCAACTTGTTTCTTATGAGCAGGGAAATATTTAGCAGAGAAGTAATAAATCATATCCCGGGGACTACGCACACAACCAGGATCAAGAGAATTAAACCATATCTTAGCATCACCCTTTAATGAGAACGGAAATATTTTGAGTATATAAAAGTAACGCGATCTCTCATCATTAGTAAACAGGGCGGCTATATCATTTAACTTAGTAAGATGTGCCACAACAGTTTCAGATTCATAGCCATAAAATGGATCAGATTCAACCAAAGTAATTATATCAGGATCAATAGAGAATTCATAATCCTTATCAGGAACACATATATGTGAAGTAGCAAAAGCAGGGTTGGGTTTCATTTTATCTCTAGGTGATTCTTTGTTCCATTTAACTAATAACCTCTTAAGCTCATATCTATCCCTACAAGCTAAAATAGCGGCAGAAGATTCGATATCAAAAAGATAGCCCTCAGGAATAACATGCATATTTTCATCATCACTTTCATCATCGTATTCAGATTCAATAATTTCTTTTTCTCCAGCCCTAGCAATTTGTTCATCAAGAAATTCACTAAGGGGCACAGTAGTATCAGGCATAGAAGCAGTTTCATCATAAGTATCATGCATAGCAGAAGTGGCATCATCAATAACATGCGACATATCGGAACAAATAGCAGAAGCAGGTTTAGGTGTCGCTAGCTTACTCATAACAGAAGGTGAATCAAGTGCAGAGCTAGATGGCAGTTCCTTACCTCCCCTTGTAGTTGAGGGATAAATTGTTGTCTTAGCGTCTTTCAAGTTCTTCATAGTGTCCAACAGATATAAATCCCAAGTGACTCAAAGAATAGAGCTATGCTCCCCGGCAACGGTGCCAGAAATTAGTCTTGATAACCCACAAGTACAGGGGATCGCAACAGCTTTCGAGGGTAGAGTATTCAACCCAAATTTATTGATTCGACACAAGGGGAGCCAAAGAATATTCTCAAGTATTAGTAGCTGAGTTGTCAATTCAACCACACCTGGAAACTTAGTATCTGCAGCAAAGTGTTTAGTAGCAAAGTAATATGATAGTGGTGGTAGCGGCAGCAAAAGTAAAGACAACAAAAGTAATGTTTTGGTATTTTGTAGTGATTGTAACAGTAGCAGCGGGAAAGTGAATAAGCGTAAACCAGTATATGGAAAACTCGTAGGCACCGGATCAGTGATGGATAATTATGCCGGATGCGGTTCATCATGTATCAGTCATAACATAAGGTGACATAGAACTAGCTCCAATTCATCAATGTAATGTAGGCATGTATTCCGTATATAGTCATACGTGCTTATGGAAAAGAACTTGCATGACATCTTTTGTCCTACCCTCCCGTGGCAGCGGGGTCCTATTGGAAACTAAGGGATATTAAGGCCTCCTTTTAATAGAGAACCGGAACAAAGCATTAGCACATAGTGAATACATGAACTCCTCAAACTATGGTCATCACCGGGAGTGGTCCTGATTATTGTCACTTCGGGGTTGCCGGATCATAACACATAGTAGGTGACTATAGACTTGCAAGATGGGATCAAGAACTCACATATATTCATGAAAACATAATAGGTTCAGATCTGAAATCATGGCACTCGGGCCCTAGTGACAAGCATTAAGCATAGCAAAGTCATAGCAACATCAATCTCAGAACATAATGGATACTAGGGATCAAACCCTAACAAAACTAACTCGATTACATGATAAATCTCATCTAACCCATCACCGTCCAGCAAGCCTACGATGGAATTACTCACGCATGGTGGTGAGCATCATGAAATTGGTGATGGAGGATGGTTGATGATGATGACGGCGACGAATCCCCCTCTCCGGAGCCCCGAACGGACTCCAGATCAGCCCTCCCGAGAGGTTTTAGGGCTTGGCGGCGGCTCTGTATCATAGAACGCGATGATTTCTTCTCTCTGATTTTTTTCTCTCCGAAAGCAAATATATAGAGTTGGAGTTGTCGTCGGAGGGCATCCAGGGGGCCCACGAGGTAGGGGGCGCGCCCTAGAGGGGGGGCGCCCCCACCCTCGTGGACAGGGTGTGTGCCCCTGGTCTTCATCTTTGGCGAGGATTTTTTATTATTTTTTCTAAGATGTTCCATGAAGTTTCAGGTCATTCCGAGAATATTTGTTTTCCGCACATAAAACAACACCATGGCAATTCTGCTAAAAACAGCGTTAGTCTGGGTTAGTTCCATTCAAATCATACAAGTTAGAGTCCAAAACAAGGGCAAAAGTGTTTGGAAAAGTAGATACGACGGAGACGTATCAGTCTCCCACGGATTGATAAACCTTAGGTCATCCATTTGAGGGAATTTGTTGCTGCCCTACAAAACTCTGCAATTGGAGGCCCAACAATGTCTATAAGGATAAAGTTGCGTAGTAGACATCAAGCCCTTTTCTAGCGCCATTGCCGGGGAGATTAGTGCTTGAAGGTATATATTCAGATATTGCAATCGAATCTTTTAGTTTCTTGTTTTATCACTAGTTTAGCCTATAAAAGAAAACTATAAAAATTGGAATTGAGGTTGCCTCATATGCTTCATCTTTTTAATGTCTTTCATGAAAATAAGGATTCCGATAATTGTGCCAAAGTGTTAGAAAAAGAATGCATTAAAATGTTTGGCACTAAATCTTTGAATGATGAGCATGATTGCAATGTTGTTAGTATGAATTTCTTGAATATCCCTGATGCTAATGATATGCAAAGCCACAAGCTTGGGGATGCTATGTTTGATGAAGATGATATTTTTTGTCCCCCAAGTTTTGATGAGCAAAGTTATTATGATGATAGCATGCCTCCTATTTATGATGATTATATTGATGAAAGTGGGTTTGGAAGAGTGTCAACTTTAGAAATTAATGATCCCACTATTTTGGAAGGTGTTGAATCTTATTGTGATAATTATGAAAGTGGATTTGGAGAGGTCATGAATTTATTTAGTAATGATTCCACTATCTTGGAAGAGGTTTCAATTGATTATGATGAGAACAAAGTTGCTACTTATGATGATTATTGTGATGTCACTTATGTTATAAAAAGTAGTGATGATTATATTTATAAATCTTGTCATAATTATGATTACCCTTTTTCTTAATATTATTCTTTCAATGTGGAAACAATTTATAGTATTCATGTTTCGTATAATACTCCCACTCTTCCGAATGAGAAGAATTTTGCTTATGTGGAGAGTAGTAAAATTTCTATGCTTGTAGATCATGAAAGTAATGCTTTATGTGATGGTTATATTGTTGAATTCATTCATGATGCTACTGAAAATTATTATGAGGGAGGAATATATGCTTGTAGGAGTTGCAATAATATCAAGTTTCCTCTTTATGTGTTGAAAATACTGAAGTTATGCTTGTTGTACCTTCCTATGCTAGTTGATTTTTGCTCCCATAAGTTGCTTGCTCACAAAACCCCTATGCATAGGAAGTGGGTTAGACTTAAATGCGCTATTCATACGCTTCGTGATGCTCTCTTTATGTTTCAATTCTTATCTTTTATATGAGCATCATTGAAATTATCATGCCTAGGTAGAAAGGCATTAAAGAAAAATGCTTGTTGAGAGACAACCCAATATTTATACCTAATGTTTTTGTGTGTTCACATGATTAAACTAATGTAGTAATCATGTTTTATAATTTTTGTTTCAATAAAGTGCCAAGTAAGACCTTTGGGATGACTTACGGTGATAGTTGATTTGATCTTGCTGAAAAACAAAAACTTGTGCTCTCAGGAAAACAATTCTCATTTTTAACATAAGCATGATAAAATATTGATTCTCTTTGCATAAGATTAATAAAAAAATTGATTAGGTTTTTCTACTTTTTCAGAACTTTTGCAGTTACAGAAGTATTCAAGAGTTACAGATTACTACAGACTGTTCTGTTTTTGACAGATTCTGTTTTCGATGCATACTTTGCTTGTTTTCTAGTTTCTATGGCCTATATTGCTTAATATAAATTGTAGAAATGATAGGTTACAGTAGGCATCATGCGATAAAAAATTATGAATCTTGTCTTGACACTACCTAAGCGGTGATTTGCTTTATTATACTAACGGAGCTCACGAGTTTTCTGTTAAGTTTTGTGTTGTGAAGGTTTCAAGTTTTGAGTAAAGATTCAATGGACTACGGAATAAGGAGTGACAAGAGCCTAAGTTTGGGGATGCCCAAGGCACCCCAAGGTAATATTCAAGGACAACCAAGAGCCTAAGCTTGGGGCAGCCCCGGATGACATCCCCTCTTTCGTCTTCGTTCATCGGTAACCTTACTTGGAGCTATATTTTTATTCACCACATAATATGTGTTTTGCTTGAGCATCATTTTATTTTATTAGGATTTTCTTGCTGTTATTTAGAGTAATGTTTTGCATCTTTTAATTCCATAAAAAGGTCAAGCATAGCGTTTACCATGCTTATTTTGCAAGTCCATATGTTGTTGTTTTAAAAAAAAAAGTTTGCTGTTATGTTTTGAATATTTGTGAGTAGTCAGAACATGATAAAATCTTGAAATTTTTACACAATTAGTAAGAACAAATTATCTACAGCGTGGTAATTTTTCAGAATTTTTGGAGTTAAAAAGTATGATTCCTCTTGCATTCTTTACAGACTATCCTGTTTAGACAGATTGCTATTATGATTGCATTGTTTGCATATGTTTGCTTGTTTAATGATTCTAGTTGATGATAGGAGTGTTAAATATGCTGAGGCATTTAGTATGCAATGTCAAATTATAATTTTAGTGATTTTCTACAGTAGAGAATGATAAGGTTTTGCATGGATTTATACCAACTTATCTCACGAGTTCCTGTTGTGTTTTGTGTGGATGAAGTTTTTAAGAATTAGGGAAACTGCGGTATGAAAGGAATTAAGGAGACACAAAAGCTCAAGCTTGGGGATGCCCAAGGCATCCCTAGTTCATATTCCAAGAAGTCTCAAGCATCTAAGCTTGGGGGTTCCCCAATAGGCATCCTGCCTTTCTTCTTCAACAATTATCGGTCAGTTTTGGTTGAGCCTAAGTTTTTGCTTCTTCACATGATATGTGCTATCCTTGCAATGTCAATTTATTTTGCTTTGTTTGCTATTTGAATAAAGTATTTAAGATCTAAAATTTTATTTAGAAGGAGTCTTCACATAGTTACATAATTATTCAACTACTCATTGATCTTCACTTATATCTTTTGGAGTAGTTTGTCATTTGCTCTAGTGCTTCACTTATATCTTTTTAGAGCTCGGTGGTTGTTTTATTTTAAAGAAATTGTTGAACTCTCATGCTTCATTTATATCATTTTGAGAGTCTTTAAACAGCATGGTAATTTGCTTTGGTTATAAATTTAGTCCTAATATGATAGGCATCCAAGAGGGATATAATAAAAACTTTCATATAAAGTGCATTGAATACTATGAGAAGTTTGATTCCTTATGATTGTTTTGAGATATAAAGATGGTGATATTAGAGTCATGCTACTGAGTAATTGTGAATTAGAGAAATACTTGTGTTAAGGTTTGTGAGTCCTGTAGCATGCACGTATGGTGAACCATTATGTAACGAAGTTGGAGCATGAGATATTTTTTGATTGCCTTCCTTATGAGTGGCGATCGAGGACGAGCGATGGTTTTTTCCTACCAATCTATCCCCCTAGGAGCATGCGCGTAGTACTTTGTTTCTATGACCAATAGATTTTTGCAATAAGTATGTGAGTTCTTTATGACTAATGTTGAGTCCATGGATTATATGCACTCTCACCCTTCCACCATTGCTTGCCTCTCTAGTACCACGCAATTTTCGCCAGTACCATAAACCCACCATATACCTTCCTCAAAATAGCCACCATACTTACCTATTACGGAATTTCCATAGACATTCTGAGATATATTGCCATGCAACTTCCACCGGTCCGTTTATTATGACACGCTTCATTATTGTCATATTGCTTTGCATGCTCATGTAGTTGACATCGTATTTGTGGCAAAGCCATCGTTCATAATTATTTCATACATGTCACTCTTGCACTACAAAAAAAAGACACATCCGTGACATTTTGGGCCGAATGATTTTTTTCTGTCATACATATGACACTTTTATGACGATAATTGTGACAAAACCCGGTATCATCATAGATGTGGTGGGCTCCTACTTCTATGACAAAAAATCATGACTGAAAATGGGCTTTTCGTCCTGGGCGGGCCGGAGATGCAGCTGCATGACATTCTTTGGGCCGTCCATGACGGAAAAAACCGTGATAGAAGCGAGGGCGAGGAAAATTTCAAGGAGTTCCCGGTTACGATGGGAGGTTGGGGGCCGAGCGATGCGCATTTCTCTCGTACAAGTACGCGCGTGTGTGCGAGGCGTTGGCTATAACTGAACCCGAGCGAGGCGTTGGGCTCTAACTGAACCCGAGCGATCGATCGATGGCTGTTAACTGAACCCGATCAAGTGATTCCTTCGCTACTGCTGCTAACTGAAGCCGATCGATTAGATGAACAGTGAGCGTTGCGCGCGCGCGCGCGGGGCGGGGGGGGGGGGGGGGGGGGGGGGGGGGGGGGGGGGGGTTGGATGAACAGTGAGCGGTGGCGTTGCCTCTGGATGAACAGGACCCCGTGGTGTGGTGGAGGGCTGGATGAACAGTAGACGGTGGAGGGGTGCCTGTGGAGGGGTGGTTGAACAGGACCCCGTGGTGTGGAGGGCTGGATGAATAGTAGACGGTGGAGGGGTGCCCGTGGAGGGGTGGTTGAACAGTAGCCGGTAGAGTAGTGGGCGGTGGAGGCTGGATGAACAGGAGCCCGTGGAGGCTGGAGGAGGTCGACGGTAGCACGTGGAGGCTGGAGGAGGTCAACGGTGGAGATGAACAGTATCCCGTGGAGTCCCGTTTGCGGTACGCCACACCCCTCCCGATGAACAGGACCCCTGTTTCGACCGTAGTGCTCCAACACAAGTCCGTTTCGTCCGTTTTGCGGTACACCACACCCCTCCCGATCAACAGGACCCCCGTTTCGACCGTAGGAGGTCCGTTTCATCCGTTTTGCGGTATGCCAGACCCCTCCCGATGAGCAGGATCCCGTTTCAAACGTGGTCGGTCGAACACAAGGCCGTTTCCTCCGTTGTGCGGTACGCCAGGCCTCGTTTTCATCGCCTGTTCCGTCCAAGCCCTCCCGATTAACATGACCACGCATTCCGTTCTGACCCAGCCGGTTGTCTCCCACGCGTTCCGTTGCCTCCCGATGAACACAACGCATTCCGTTACCTCCTCATAAACACGACGCATTCCGTTGCCTCCCCATGAACACGACGACGACGACACTGTTTCTCCGTTCCGACCCAGCCATGTCAACGAGCCCTGGCCGTACGTATGCGCGAGTAGGCGTTCGAGACCCCGCCCGTATGTACACATACGTGGCCGCATTTTTTTCTTGCACCCTGGCCGCTGTACGTACGTGTACATGCTACATGCGCGCCTCTACTACGACACGTGCGCGCCTATACATCCACCAGTATATATGTACGTACACGTTCACGACCAGAATGACAACGCTACGTACGCTTCGACCAGGTGGGTCCCGACTGTCAGGCACTTCCTTGCGTGCGAAGATGTAGCTGGTGGGTCCCAATAGTCAGGGGGGCGAACCGTTTTGTTTTTTTTCCCGGACGCACTTCCTTGCGTGCGAAGGTGTAGCTGGTGGGTCCCAGAAGTCAGGAGGGAAACGTTTTTTCGCGAAATACGGTGGCCCGTCCGGTGGGTCCCCGCTGTCAGGTGGAGGAATAATTATTTTGCGCGTAATAAGGAGGCACTTCGTTGCTGCGGCCGCGGACCCAGCTGTCAGCGTCTCCACGCACAGTACTTTTCCGATGGAAGTCGGTCGTTGACCACATTGACCACGGTGCGCTGAGAGCACCACAGCGGTGGATGACGGCGAGGCCTAGGAAGGGGACGATACGGAGGCAGGGAAGACTCGGCAGTTGTTTCCCACGCGGAGGGGAGTACGACTGTACGAGTGTTTACTGGTTCGTCTGCCGTCGCCGGAGAATAACAGCAGGTGTGGGTGAGTAGAGGGATGGCTAGACCAGCGATGAGAGTACGGTGAGGCGGTGAGGCCTGCGCGGCAGCACAGCCGGCCGCGGGGAGGAGGGAGCAGGCAGTCCCACCGGCGCTTGTTTGAGCGGCTGGAGCAGGAAGAGCAGAGATTGAAGAAGCACGACGGCCGTTGGATGGACATCCAACAGTCGGTGCTTGTGCGTCAACCTTTTTTTAGGAAAGCCTCAAATCTGTGGAAAATAGCATACAACCCATCCGCCATTATTTCTAATAATTTACAGCCCATTTGCTAATGCTTAAGGTTTTTTTGGAGCCCATATTCTTTTTGTTAGCATTACAGCCCATATTGTGGCCACGGTTAAAAAATTATGCAAAATTTTGCATATTTCGGTGCGGTCTGTACTGTTTTTAATCCGGAAATTTTGTCTCATATTCAAACTGATTTTAAAAATAAATTTATATCAATATAAAATCCAACAAATTCTCGACGCATAAAAATTAATGTAATTTAAAATCTTGAAATGAAAAAAAGATATTTGAAACTAATTGCCGGTTTGATGTGTTTTAAAAATGTACATTCCATTTCTCATTACTGATGGACCATTTTCTCGGCCAGCCGAATGAAATCTCTCCTCGTCTTGAAAGATTTGCAGCCCAACAGGCCTGACAAAGCGACTTACTTGGCAAATCACAAAAAAACTAGGCCGTGGCCGTGGACCCAGCTGTCAGCCTCTCCACGTACAGTACTCTTCCGATGGAAGTCGTTCCTTGACCATGTTGACCACGCCGCACAGAGAGTACCATGGCGGTGGACGACGGCGAGGCCTAGGAAGGGGACGACGCGTAGCCGGGGAAGACGCGGCAGTGGAAGCCCGCGTAGAGAGGAGTACGAGGGTTCACTGGTTCGGCTGTGGTGTGAGGCTGCCGTCGTCGCAGGGCCTGGCCAACGATGGGAATAGTAGGGGCGGTGAGGCCTCTGCGGCAGCACAACCGGCCACGGGAGGCAGGAGCATGCGGCACGACCGGCGCTGCTTTGGGCGGCTGGAGCAAGAAGACCAGAGGTTGAAGAAGCACTACGGCCGTTGGATGGACATCGTACGGTCACTGGAGCTAGAATCGTTCATATTGACTAAGTTGACAAAGCCCTTTGTCCCCGTCAACTTAGTAGGCCCACAAGTCAGCCTCCCACCAAGGTGGGTCCCAGCTAGCCGGGGGAGTATTCATTTTTTTGTGCGTAATAAGGACGCACTTCCGGTGGGTTCGAGCTGACAACGGGGGGAACGTTTTTTCACAAAATACGGTGGCCCGTCCGGTGGGTCCCAGCAGTCAGGGGAAACTATTTTTTTCACAAAATACTGGTGGCCCGTCCGGTGGGTCCCCGCTGCCAGGTGGAGGAATAATTATTTTCTGCATAATAAGGAGGCACTTCCTTGCGGCTGCCGTGGACCCAGCTGTCAGCCTCTCCATGTACAGTACTCTTCCGATGGAAGTCGGTCGTTGACCACATTGACCACGCCGCACCGAGAGCACCACGACGGTGGACGACGGCGAGGCCTAGGAAGGGGACGATGCGGAGCCGGGCAAGACGCGACAGTGGATGCCCACGCGGAGAGGAGTACGAGCGTTCACTGGTTCGGCTGCGGTGTGAGGCTGCCGTCGCCGCAGAATAATAGGGGGTGTGGGTGAGTGGAGGGATGGCTTGGCCAGTGGTGGGAGTAGTATGGGGGCGGTGAGGCCTCCGCGGTAGAACAGCCGGCCACGGGAGGCAGGAGCTAGCGGCACGACCGGCACTGCTTTGGGCGGCTGGAGCAAGAAGACCAGAGGTTGAAGAAGCACTATGCCGTTGGATGGACATCATACGGTCACTGGAGTATTGACTAAGTTGACAAATCCCTCCGTCCCCGTCAACTTAGTAGGCCCACAAGTCAGCCCAACAATATGGTGGGTCCCAGCTAGCAGGGGGTATTCATTTTTTTGGGCATAATAAGGAGGCACTTCCCGTGCGAAGATATAGCTGGTGGGTCCGACCTGTCAGCGGGGGGAACGTTTTTTTCGCGAAATACAGAGGCCCTTCCTGTGGGTCCTAGCTGTTAGGTGGAGGAATCATTATTTTGCGCGTAATAAGGAGGCATTTCCTTGCGTGCGGCCGTGGACCCAGCTGTCAGCCTCTCCATATACAGTCCACTTCCGATGGATGTCGTTCATTGACCACGTTGACCAGGCCGCGCCGAGAGCACCAGGGCGGTGGACGACGGCGAGGCCTAGGAAGGGAACGACACGGAGCCAGGGAATACTCGGCAGTTGTTTCCCACGCGGAGGAGTACGAGGGTTTACTGGTTCATCTGCTGTCGCCGGAGAATAACAACATGTGTGGGTGAGTAGAGGGATGGCTAGGCCAGCGATGGGAGTACGGTGGGGTCGTGAGGTCTGCGCGGCAGCATAGCCGGCCGCGGGAGGAGGGAGCAGGAAGTCCCGCCGGCACTTGGTTGAGCGGCTGGAGCATGAAGAGCAGAGATTGAAGAAGCACGACGACCGTTGGATGGACATCCAACAGTCACTGCTCTTGTGTGTTGACTAAGTTGACAGGGCGTTGCATGTGCGTCAACCTTTTTTTTATGAAAGCATACGCGTCAACCTGTAGTAGGCGCACAAGTCAGCCTCAAATCTGTGGAAAACAACATACAACCCATCTGCCATTATTTCTAATAATGTACGGCCCATTTGCTAATTCTTAAGAATTTTTTTGGAGCCCATCTTCTTTTTGTTAGCATTACACCCCATATTGTGACCATGGTTAAAAATTATATGAAATTTTGCATATTTCGGTGCGGTCAACTGTTTTTAATCCAGAAATATCGATTTACATTTAAACTATTTTGAAAATAATTTATATAAATATAAAATCCAAATAATTGTCCACACATAAAATCAATGGAATTTAAGATCTTGTAATGAAAAAAATTGAAACTAATTCCCGGTTTGATGTGTTTTAAAAATGTACAGCCCATTTCTGGGCAAACCGAATGAAACTCTCCTCGTCTTGAAATATTTGCAGCCCAGCAGGGCCGATAAAGCAAGTAGGCCTTGTTTGGGTATTTTTTTAACAAAATAGAACTGAGCTAGCCATTTTCAGCAAGAAAAAACACACAACTGGGCTCATGATATGGTAAACATAAATAAAACCCTGGCTAGACGGGCCACAGCCCCCGCACAGCCCCGTTGTTACCCTGATCCGTCGCTAAAACTAGTATAAATAACAATTGCTTGTTCCTAAAAAAATGTGCGACTTGCTGGGTCCCTGGTGTCAGCCGCTCGTAGTGTAATTCTCTCATTTATTGACTACGTTGACAATGGCATGAGCCCCAGATGTCCAACCATTAGGAGGAACCATATTTTTGGGCTTGTACTATAAATGCACTTGCTTGCGTACTGCCATGACGCTGGTGGGTCCCTACTGTCATCCTCTCCACGTACAGTCATCTCCTTGTTCCTCTCGGTTGTTGACGACGTTGACAACGCAAGAGGGCGGTGCACCGCGCACGGCGAGCGAACCAAGGCCGCAAGGCGGAGGACGACGGCGAGGCCTCATACGGAACGAACAGGAGCTGTTGAAGATGCGCCGGTCCAGTCGCAGGCGGAGGGGAGTACGAGGGTTGACTGGTTCGGGTGCGGGTGCGTGTTGGGGCTGACATCACCGAAGAATAATAGGACGTGTGGGGGAATAGAGGGAGGGACTGGCCAACGTTGGAGGGTACGTACGGTAGGGCGGCGGAGGCGCAGCCAGCCATGGGAGGCGGGAGCAGGCGGAGCCGACGGGGTGGTTTGGTTTGGGCGGCTGGAGGAAGAAGAAGACAAGAGATAGAAGATACACGACAGATGTTGGATGTCAATCCAACGGCTGGTAGACAGAATCGTTTGTTGACTAGCTAGTAATTCGACACCACCTTGGATAGGCTATTTCCTCATGGGTCCCAAATGTCAGAATCCAAATCTATCACGGTCATGCAGCCTTTCCTATGAAAATTTACAGCCCATTTGATGTGCTAGTTCAAAATAAGTTTGTGGGTGCTGGTGGGGGCTAATCACTTGGCTTCTGTAATGCACAGTGAGCTCAAGCAGCCGGCGAGAGTGATGTTATTTCCCTTGGTTGGGATTTGTTACAATATTTCACTATAAATTAAATGAATGGCAAGCCATTTGCCTTGTTTCAAAGAAAATATGACAGTCACAGCCGAGTTGAAAAGGGTAGGAACATCTAACTCCAGCTTACAAACTGTCCAAAAGCACGAGGGTTAATTATTCATCAGGTTTATAAAAAAACAAATTGAAAAGGGCAACAACATCTAACTCCAGCACTGTTTTCGGCAGTCACAGTCAAATGGATTAGTCAGGTCCATAGAATGAACATCCTGGGTCGTAAAATTTACTGGATTATGACCACAATATGTTGTAAATGGAAGCCCGACACGTTCAGAAGCTCTTTTGCCCACCTGAAACTCCTTTTTTTGCTCTTCGACATACCCATCCGTCAATTCAGTAAATATATGGGCTTTTGAATTGATTTTACTATTTACTAGTGTGGATGGGCTGTTTTGTCTTGAGCCCATAGAAACAATTACTACTAGTAGAGTGGAGACACTCTACAGCTACCCAGAAAAACAATTACTACTAGTACAGTGGAGACACTCTACTGCTTCTGGCTCCTCCTAGGTCATTGAAACGTCTCCCTCTATTGAATGTCATTATAGTTTTGTTCACCGACATGTGGGCCATGCAGCGCGCGGGCCCAAATGCCATCCACTAAATTAGAAGGCAGTATGAAGGCGGAGAGTCACCCCGGTCATAGCGCGGCAGTAACGAGCCGTCGTATCACAAAACCCCACCTCCTCGCAGTCCAAGTTTGACGGACAAAGCAACCATCATTCCACTCTTCGCTGAATCCCCTTCTCCCTCACCATCTTCAAGAAAGGCAACACTCACATCTGCCACTATTCTTCTCTCCGAACGAAGGGAAGGTAAGCGGATCCGTGATGTTGGTATATTTCCGTTCAGAGAAAAAAAAGAACTTTTGCAAAGCAGTAACCGATCCTCACTCTCTTTTTTGTTTCATTGTCATTGCGATTGTGTTTTCCTTTCAGTGGTCTCCTAGTATTCGTCAGTTTCATGATGGACCAAGGAGAACCAGGCAAAGATCTGCCGATATTGGAGCAGACGCGGGAGGCCGATCCCCACGAGACAGAGAGCTCCAAGAAGATGGAGGCAACCACCGAGCCGACCCCAGATACGCTCACGACCACTACTGAGATGGTCAATGCCCCGTTTGAGGTTACAGCCCCCGTGGCACTGCAAGAGAAGTTTTCCCCCTTCGAGGATGTGTCCTCCCCC